>NW_027202685.1:0-173847 GCF_024711535.1 Dipodomys merriami
AAACCTAATCCTAACCGTCACCCTCAACCTATCCCTAACCCTAACCCTAACCCTCACATAACCCTAACCCTAACCTTCAACGTCACCCTAACCCTCACCATTACCCGAACCCTCACCCTAACCCTAAACCTCACCCACACCCTAACGCTCAAGCTCACCTTCACCCTAAACCTCAACTAATCGTCACCCTAACCCTAACCATTACCTCAACCAAGACCCTCAGCCTAACCCTCAACTTCACCCTAACCCTCACCCTCACCCTAGACCTCACCCTAACCATAAACATAACCCTAACCCTATACCTTACCCTCACCCTCAGGCTCACCCTCAGCCTAAACCTAACCCTATCCCTAATCCTAACCCTAACCCTCACCCTCAATCTAAGCCTCACCATAACCTTTACCCCCACCCTCACCCTCACCCTAAACGTAACCCTCAAACTAAACCTAACCCTCATCCTAAACTTAACCCTACCCCTCACCTTAAACATAACCCTAACCCTAAAGCTCACCATCACGCTAGCCCTCACCCTAACCCTAATTCTAACCCTAACCCTTATCCTCACCCTAAACCTCACACTATCCCTAACCCAAATCCTCAGTCTAACCCTAACCCTAACCCTTACCCTAACCCTCAAATTCAGGCTAACCCTCACCGTTACTCTTAGCATCACGCTCATCCTAACCCTCACCCTAAACCTAACCTAATTCATCACTATAACCCTAACCCCCACCCTCACCATCAACCTCATCGTAACCCTATGCCTAAGCCTAACCCTAACTCTTTCCCTCACCCTCACCCTAGCCCTCACCCTAACCCTAATCCTAACCCTAACCCTAACCCTAACTCTCACCCTAACCCTAAGGCTAAACATCACCCTAAGCCTAATCCTCTCCCCAACCATCACACTCAACCTTACCCTAATCCTAAGCCTAATACTAATCCAAACCCTCACACTCACCCTCACCCTAAACCTAATCCTAACCCTAACCCTAACCCTAAACTTCAACCTAACCCTCACCCTAAACCTAACACTAACAATAACACTAGCACTAACCCTAACAGTCACCATATCCCTCAGCATCAACCTAACTCTAACTCTAAACCTCACCCTCACCCTATCCCTAATCCTAACCTTATCCTTAAACCTCACACTAAACCTAACCCTAAATCTCATCCTCACCCTCACCCAAACCGTAACTCTAACCCTAACCCTAACATTAACACTAATCCTAACCCTAAAACTAACCCTAACCCTAACGCTAAACTTCACGCTCAGCCTCACCCTAATTGCAAATGTAACCTAACCATAACACTTACAATGATCCTAATCCTAATCCTAACCATCACCCTCACCCTAACCCTAATCCTCACCTGAACCCAGACCCTAACCCTAACCCTGACCCTCACTGTAACCCTCACCATCATCTTAAGCCTCACCCTCACCCTAACCCTAACCCTCACCCTAACCCTTAACCTCACCCTAATCCTAACACTAAGCCTAAACAAAAACTCACCCTAACCCTCACCCTCAACCTAACTGTAACCCAAAACCTAACGATCAACCTAACCCTCACCCTAACCCTAAACCTAAACCTAACCCTAAACCTCACATTAACCCTAACTCTCACCCTAACCCTAACCCTACCCGTAACCCTAAACCTCATGCTAAATCTAAACCTCACCCTTACCAGGACCCTAACCCTATCCCTAACCATAAACCTCACCTTAAGACTAACTCCAAACCTAACCCTAAGCCTATCCTGTACCCTAACCCTAAGTCTAACACTTTCCCTAACCTTAAACCTTACCTAAACCCTCTCCCTCAGCCTAACCCTAAACCTAACCCTAACCCTGACCCTCACCTTAGCCCTAACCCTAAACCTAATCCTAACCCTAACCCTCATCCTAATCTTCACCCTAACTCTAACCCTAACCATCACAAAAAACCTATTCCTCACCCCACCCTACCCCTCAGCCTAACCCTAAGCCTAAGCCTAACCCTAACCCTAAACCTCACCCTCAACCTAGCCCGCACCCTAACCCTAATCCAAACGATAACCCTCAACCTAACCATCACCCTAAACCTAACACTAAACCTCACACTAAACCTAACCCTAACCCTCAACCTAACCATAACACTCATCCATACAGTAACTCTAACCCTAACCCTCACCCTAACCCTAACCCTAACCCGAACACTAAACCTCACACTAAACCTAACCCTAAACTTAACCCTCAACCTAGCCCTCAACCTAACCCGAATCCTAACCCTATACCTCATCCTAAACCTCACCCTAAACCTAACCCTAAAACTCATCCTAACCCTAACCCTCACCCTCACCCTCAACCTAACCCTAAGCATAAACCTAACCCTAACCCTGACCCTCACATTAGCCCTAACCCTAAACCTAATCCTAACCCTAACCCTCATCCTAATCTTCACCCTCACCCTCACCGTAACCATAATCCTAAATGTAACCCTATCCCTAACCCTAACCCTCACACTAACCCTAACCCAAACCCTAACCCTAACATTAATCCTAACACTAACCCTCACAGAAACCCTCACCCTAACCCTAACTCTAACCCTAAACCTCACCTCACCCTAACCCTAAACCTCACCCTCACCCTCAGCTTAAACCTAAGCGTAAATCTAACCCTAACACTAATCCTCACACTCACCCTCAACCTAACCCTAAACTTAATCCCAGCCCTAACACTAACCCTCACCCTAACCCTAACTGTAACCCTGAACCTCACTCTCACCCTAACCCTAAACCGACCCTTACCCTCAGCTTAAACCTAAGCCTAACAATAACCCTAACACTACCCCTAAACCTCACCCTAAATATAACCCTCACCCTAACACTAAACCTCACCTTAACACTTACCCTCACCCTAACACTAACCCTCACACTATCCCTAAACCTCAACATAACCCTAAACCTAACCCTATCCCTAATCCTAACCTTCACCCTAAACCTAATTCTAAGCCTACACCTCACCCTAACCCTAATCCTAACACAAAACCTCACCCTAACCCTCACCCTAACACTAATCCTAAACCTCACACTAACCCTATCCCACACCCTAACCCTAATCCTAAACCTAACCCTCACCCTAACCCTAACTCTAACACACACCCTCACCCTAACCATCACCCGTACCCTAACCCTGACACTAAACCTAAACCTAACTCTCACAGGAACCCTAAACCTAACACTAATTTCTAACCCTAAACCTCAAACTCACACTGATTCTAACCCTAACCCTAACCCTAAACCTCACCCTAACACTAAACCTAAACCTCACCCTCACCCTAGCCCTCACCCTAACCCTAAACCTAAACCTAACCCTCATCTTAACCCTCACCCTAACCCTAGCCCTAACCCTCACCCTAATCTTAACCCTCACCCTCAACCTAACCTCAGCCTAACCATAAGCCTAACCCTAAATCTAAACCTAACCCACACACTCACCCTCACCCTAACACTAATCTTAACCATAACCCTAACAATAAACCTCACCCTAACCCTAACCCTCATCCTAGCCCTCACCTGATCCCTAACTCTTACCCTAAACCTCACCCGCACCCTAACCCTAACTCTAACCCTAACCCTTACCCTAAACCTCATTCTAACCCTAACCCTCAACCTCACCCTCACCATAACCCTAACCCTCACCCTAACCAAAACCTTCATTCTAACCCTAACCCTCACCCTAACCACAACCCTCAACCTAAGACTAGCCCTCACCCTAACACTTACCCTCACACTAACAATAACCCTAAATCTAACACTAACCCTCACAGTAACCCAAACTCTCACCCTAACCCTAAACCTAACCCTAAACCTGAGCCTCGTCCTAGCCCTCACCCTAACCCTAATTCTAATCCTAACCCTCAACCTAACCCTAACCCTCATCCTCGCACTAAACCTCAAACTCACCCTAACAATAATCCTCAATCTAACCCTCACCCTCATCCTAACCCTCACCCTAACCCTTACCCTAACCCTCACCCTAAACCAAACCCTCACCCTTAGGGGAACACTGACCCTCAGCCTGAGACTCACCTTTACTCTTACAGACATGCTCACCCTAATCCTCATTCTAACCCTAACCCTCATCCTAACACTCACCTTAACCCTAACCCAGTCCATCACCCTAACCATAACTCTCACCCTCACCCTCAACCTCAGCCCAAATCTAAACCTAAGCCTAACCCTAACCCTAACCCTAACCCTCACCCTAGCCCTCACCCTAAACCTAATACGAACCCTAACCCTCATCCTAACCCTCACCCTAACCCTAACCCTAACCATCACCCAAAATCTATTCCTCACCTCCAACCTCAACCTCAGCTTAAACCTAAGCCTAATCTTAACCCTAACCATAACTCTCACCCTCAGCCTCACCCTCACCTCAAACTTAACCCAAAACAAAACACTAACAATAACCCGAATTTTAACCCTAACCCGAACCCTAATCTTAACCCGCACCCTCACCCTCAGCCTAATGCTAAGCCTAACCTAGGCCTAACCCTAACCCTACCTCTAATCCTAAACCTAAACCTAATCCTCAGCCACACACTCACTCTAACCCAAACCCTAACGCTAACCCTCATCCTAACCGTAAGCCTAACGCTAACCCTAATCCTAACGCTCACACTCACCCTCACCCTAACACTAATCCCAAACCTAACCTTTTCCCTAACCCTAACCCTCACCCTAACACTCACCCTAGCCCTCACCCTAACCCTTATCCTAACCCTAAACCTCATCCTGACCCTCAACCTAACCCTAACCCTAACCCTCACCATAACCATAATCCTAACACTCACCCTCTTGCTAGGCCTAAGCCTAAGCCTAAGCCTAACCCTAACCCTCACACTAACTCTAAACGTAACACTAACCCTAAATCTAAACCTAAACCTCACCCTCACCCTAACCCTAACCTTAAATCTAACTCTAACCCTAAACCTAAACCTCATCCTAACCCCAAACCTAACCCTCACCCTTACCCTCACCGCAACCGTAAACCTAACCCTAACCCTAACAATAACCCTAACCCTAACCCTAACACTCACCCTATCCCTAACCCTAACACTCACCTTAACCATAACCCTCACCCTAACCCAAACCCTCACCCTAACCCTAACCCTAACACTAACCCTCACACTAACCCTAACCATCACCCTAAACCTAAACCTCACCCTAACACTAACCCTCACCCTAACCCACACCCTAAACATAATTCTACCGCTAAACCTCACCTTCACACTAACCCTAACTCTAACCACAACCCTAACACTAAACCTCAACCTAACCCTAACCCTCACACTCACCCTCACAGTAACCGTAACCCTAACCCTAACCCTAACAATAACCCTAACCCTAACCCTCAACCTAACACTTACCCTCACCCTAACACTAACCCTAACCCTAAAACTAACCCTCACACTCACCCTAAACCTCACCCTAATCCTAAACCTCATCCTAACCCTAACCCTAACCCTAACCCTCTCCCTCACCCTAGCCCTCACCCTAACCCTAATTCTAACCCTCACCCTCACCATAATCTTAATCCTCATTCTCACCCTAAAACTCACATTAACCCTAACCCTAATCCTCAATTTAACCCTCACCCTAACCATATCCCTAAACATTACCCTAACCCTCACCCTAACCCTAACCCTGACCCTTATCTTAACCCTCACCCTCAGCCTAACCCTAATCCTCATCCTCACCCTAAACCTCACACTAACCCTAACACTAATCCTCAATCTAACCCTCACCCTAACCATAACCCGAACCCTTACCCTAAACCTCACCCTAACCCTAACCCTAACCCTAACTCTAACTCTAAACCTAACCCTAAATCTAAACCTCATCCTAACCCTAACCCTAACACTCACCCTCACCATCACCCTCTGCCTAACCCTCAGCCTAATGCTAACCCTAACCCTAACCCTCATAATCACCTGCACCCTCACCCTCACCATAACTCTAAACCTAACCCTCTCCCTAAACCTAACCCTAAACCTCAACCTAAACCTCACCCTCACCCTAACGCTAACACTAACCCTAACCCTAAACCTCACACTAACCATCACCCCTAACCCTAACCCTAACAATAACACTAACCCTAACACTAACCCTAATCCTAACCCTAACCATAACTTAACTGTAACCATAACACTAACAATCACCCTGACCCTAACCCTAACCCTAACCCTCAACTCACCCTCACCCTAACCCAAATCCTAAACCTAACCCTATCCCTAACACTAAACCTCAACCTACCCCTCAGCCTAGCCCTCACCCTAAACCTAATCCTAACCCTAAACCTCATCCTAACACTCACATTAACCCTAACCCTAATCCGAACCCTAACCTGAAGCCTAACACTGACCCTCATGCTCGGCCTAAGCCCAAGCCTAAGCCTAATCCTACCCCTAAACCTAACCCTCACCCTAACCCAAACCCTCACACTACCCCTAATCTCACCCTCACCATAACCCTAACTCAAACCCTAACCCTAAACTGAACCTTATCCTAAAATTAACCCTAACAATCAACCTTACACTAACCATAAACTCACCCTAACCCTAACTCTCACCCTAACACTTAACCTCACCTTAACACTAACGGAAACGCTAACACTAATGCTCACACTAACCCAAACATCACCCTAACCCTAAACCTCACCCTAACACTAACCCTAACCCTCAACCTCACCCTAGCCCTCACCCGGACCCTAACCCTAATTCTCACCCTAAACCTCACACTAACCCTAACTCTAATACTCAATCTAACTCTCACCCTCAACCTAACCCTAATCCTAACCCTCACCCTTACCGTAACCCTCACCCTCAGCCTAATCCTCACCTTTACCCTTAGCATCACACCCACCATAACCCTCACCCTAAACTTAACCCTCATCCTAACCCTTACTCAACCCCTAAACCTCACCCTCACCTTAATCCTAATTCCAACCCTAACCCTAATGCTAAACCTAACCCTCACCTTCCCCCTAACCATAACCCTCACCCTAAACCTAACCCTCACCCTAACACTTACCCTCACCTTAACCCTAACCCTTACACTAATCCAAACCCTCACCATAATCCTAAACCTCACCCTAACCATAACTCTAACCCTCAACCTCACACTAGCCCTCACCCTAACCCTAATTCTAACCCTCACCCTCACCATAACCATAAACCTCATCCTCACCATAAACCTCACACTAACTCTAACCCTAACCCTAATCCTCAATCAAACCCTAAACCTAAATCTAACACTAACACTTACCCTAACCCTAAACCTAAACATAACCCTCACCCTTATCTTAAACCTCACCCTCAGCCTAAACCTCACCTATACACTTACCATCATCCTCACCCAAACCCTCACCCTAAACATAAACCTCATCCTAACCGAAAAACTAACGATCACACTAACCCTAACCCTCACCCTCAACCTCACAGTCAGCCAAAACCCTAAGCCTAAGCTTAAACCTCACCCTAAATCTCACCCTCACCCTAGCCCTCACCCTAACCCTAATCCTAACCCTAACCTTCATCCTAAACCTCACCCTAACCCTAACCCTAACCATAACCCTAACCCTAATCCTCACCCCCACGCTCACGCTCAACCTAAACCTAAGCCTAAGCTTAACCCTAACCCTAACCCTCACACTCACCCTCACCCTAAACCTAATCCTAACTCTTACCCTAACCCTAATCATAAACCTCAAACTAATCTGCACCCTAATCTTAACCCTAACACTAACCCTAACCCTAACTCTAACCCTGGACATAAATCTCCCCCAAACCCTAAATCTAACCCTAAAACTAACCGTCACCCTAACCCAAATCCTAACCCTAACCCTCAACCTAACCCTAACCCTCACCCTCACTGTAAATATAACACTCATCCTAACCCTCACCCAAACCCTAACCCTAACCCTAACCCTAAACCTCACCCAAACACTAACAATAACCCTCACCCTCACCCTAGCTCTCACAATAACACTAATCCTAACATTAATCCTCATCCTAACCCTGACCCTAATCCTAAACCTAACCCTCACACTAATCCTAAGCCTAACCCTAACCCTCAACCAAAATCTAACACTCATGCTCACCATAACCCTAACCCTAAAACTCACCTTAACCCTAAACCTAACCCGAACCCTAATTCTCACCCAGACTCTAACTCTAACTCTAACACTAACCCTAACCTTAACCCTCATCCTCAGCCTCACCCTAAACCTAAAAGAAGGGACCTCTGATTATAAAAGAAAAAGAAAGATTCTCCCAACAGTTATGATTAAGTTTAGTCCAACTTACATTATAGGGAATAGATGGTGTTTTCACACAAAATATAAAGTTAGTAACATATTTCCTGAACCAACCAAGAACCATTTCCTTATACAGGAGCTTATAAAGATGAAATTAGTTGGATAAAATTAAAAAGAGTATAATGTAAGTACAGCCCTGTCTTAGGTTTGTTAATTATTAAACATAAAAAAGGCTGAATAGATGACGTATTCTATTAAACAATATGCTAGACTTGTTTCGCACCACTTAGCTTAAACAGTTGGTGGGATAGTCATTAATTTTCACGTAATTCATCAATGCTTTGCCTTTTAAAAAATTGATTACGTGCTTAAATAAACAAAGAATCTATGTCACAATCACACACTGTATAAAAATGTTAATTCTCCTCAATAAAGATACACTCAGATGCAACTCTTTTGAGTCTGTGTCTGTTTGTCACTTCGCCAACTCCTTTGCCCACATATCCCGAGATCCCTGTCCCGTCGGTCCCAGTGCTCCGGCCGAGCTGGTCCGTCACACCCTAACCCTAAACCTAACCCTAACCCTCAACCTATACCTAACCCTAAACCTCACCCTAAATCTAACCCTATACCTCACCCTAACACTAAACTTAAACTGAACCCTAACTCTCACCCTAAAACTAACCCTCACCCTCACCCAAACCCTAACTCACACCCTCACCCTCACCTTCAGTGTAACCCTAAGCCAAGCCCTAATCTTAACCCTAACCCTCACACTCACCCTAACCCTTACCCTAATCCTAATCCTAACCCTAACTCTAACCCTCACCCTCACCCTCACCCTAACCCTAACTCTAAACCTATACCTCAAACTCACCCTAACCCTAACCCTAAACCTCACCCTAACCCTAAGCCTAAACCTCACTCTCACCCTAGCCCTCACCCTAACCCTAATCCTAACACTAACCCTCATCTTAACCCTCCCCATAAGCCTAACCCTAACCCTCACCCTAAACCTAATCCTCACCCACACCATTACCCTCAGACTAACTCTAATCCTATCCCTAACCCTAACACTCACACTAACCCTAAACCTAAATCTCACTCTAACCCTAAACCTCACACTCACCTTCACCCTCAGCCGAACTCTAAGCCTAATCCTTACTCAAACCCTAACCCTCACACTCACCCTAAGCCTAACCCTAAACATAACCCTAACCCTAACCCTAAACCTTACCCTAACACTAACCCTAACCCTCACCTTAAACCTCAGCCTCACCCTTACCCTAACTCTAAAACTAAACCTCACGCTCACCATAAGCCTTACCCTAATCCTAATCCTAACCTTAAGCCTAAGCATAACATTCACCCTAACCCTAAACTTCACCCTCACCTTCACCATCAGTCTAATCCTAAGCCTAAGCCTAACCCTAACACTAACCCTCACACTCACCGTAACCTTTACCGTAATCCTAATCCTAATCCTAAGCCTAACCCTCACCCCAACCTAACCCTCTCCCTCACCCTCACTCTCACCCTAACCCTAACACTAACACTAACCCTAACTCTCACCCTCAGCCTCACCCTAACCCTAACTCTAACACTAAACCTTAACCTCACCCTATCCCAAACCCTAAACATAACCCTAAACCTCACCCTAACCCTAACCCTAAACCTCACCCTCACCCTAGCCCTTACCCTAACACTAATCCTATCCCTAATCCTCATCCTTACCCTCCCCCTAACCCTAACGCTAACCCTCACTCTAACCCTAATTCTAACACTAAACCTAACACTAAAAACCTCACTCTAACCCTAACCTTAACCCTCATCCTCACCCTCACCATAACTGTAACAATAACCCTAACAATAACATTAACCCTAACCCTAATCCTAACACTCACACTCACCCTCACCTTAACTGTTACCCTAACCCTAACAATAACATTAACCCTAACCCACATCCTAAACCTCACCGTCACCCTAACTCTAATCCTAACCCTAACCCTAACCCTCACCCTCAACCTAACCCTCACCTTAAGACTAACACTAACATTAATTCTAACCCCAACTCTCGACCTCACCCTCCAACAAACCCTAAATATAACCCTAAACCTCACCCTCACCCTAACCCTAACCCTAACCCTAACCCTAAACCTCACCCTAACCCTAACCCTAACCCTCACCCTCACCGTCACCCTCACCATAACTCAAACGCTAACCCTAAAAATAACACTAATCCTAATCCTAAACCTAACCCTAAACCTAACCCTAACCCTAATGCTAACACTTACCCTCACCCTAACCCTAATCCTAACCCTAACCCTCACCTTAATGTAACCCTCAACCTCACCATAACCCTAACCCTCGTCCTAACCCTCACACTAACCCTAAACCTAACCCTAAACCTTACCCTAACCCTAAACCTAATCCTCACCCAGCACTCACCCTAACCCTAATCTTAAACCTAATCCTCATCCTAACCCTCACCCTAACCTAACGGTAAACCTCAACCTAACCCTAACCCTCACGCTCACCGTAACCCTAACCGTAACTTTCGCCCAAACCCTAAACTTAATAGAACCCTAACTCTCACAATAACCCTATCACTTACCCTCACCCTAAACCTAACCCACACCCTCAGCCTAACCGTAAGCAGAACCCTAACCCTAACCCTAACCCTCACACTCACCCTAACCCTTACCCTAATCCTAATCCTAACCCTAAGCCTAACCCTCACCATCACCCTAAACCTCACCCTAACCCTAACAATAACACTAACCTTAACCCTAACTCTCAACCTCAGTCTCACCCTTACCTTAACTCTAACCCTAAATCTCACCCTCACCCTAACCCTAACCCTAACCCTAAACCTCACAATAACCCTAACCCTAAACCTCACCCTCACCCTAGGCCTCACCCTAACCCTAATCCTAACCCTCATACTAAACCTCACCCAAACACTAACCCTAACCCTCACCCTAACCCTAATCCTAACCCTATCCTTCACTCTACCCCTAACCCTCACCCTGACCGTAATCCTAACCCTCATCCTAACCCTAAACCTTTCCTTAACACTAACCCTAACCCTCACCTTCAACCTCAGCCTCCCCCTTAACTTAATTCTAAAACTAAACCTCACGCTCACCATAACCCTTACCCTAATCCTAATCCTAACCCTAAGCCTAACCCTAACACTCACCCTAACCCCAAACTACAACCTCACTTTCACCCTCAGTCTAATCCTAAGCCTAAGCCTAAGCCTAACCGTAACCCTCACACTCACCCTAACATTTACCGTAATCCTAATCCTAACCCTAAGCCTAAAACTCAACCTCACCCTAAACCTCACCCTCACCCTAACCCTAACACTAACCTTAACCCTAACCCTCACCCTCAGCCTCACGCTAAAACTAACTCTAACACTAAACCTTAACCTCACCCTAACCCAAACCCTAAACGTAACCCTAAACCTCACCCTACCCCTAACCCTAAACCTCACCCTCACCCTAGCCCTTACCCTAACCCTATTCCTAATCCTCATCCTATCCCTCCCCCTAACCCTAACCCTAACCCTCACCCTAACCCTAATTCTAACCCTAACCCTAACATTAAAAACCTCACCCTAACCCTAACCCTAACCCTCATCCTCACCCTCACCGTAACCGTAACCCTAACCTTAACAATAACATTAACCCTAACCCTAACCCTAACCCTCACCCTCACCGTAACCGTAACCCTAACCCAAACAATAACACTAACCCTAACCCTAATCCTAACCCTACTCTTCACCCTAACACTCACCTTAAACTTAACCCTAACCCTAACCCTCACCCTCACGCTAGCCCTCACCCTAACCCTAATTCTAATCCTAACCCTCATTCTCAACCTAAACCTCACACTATCCCTAAACCTAATCCTCAATCTAACCCTAACCCTAACCCTTACCCTAACACTCAGCCTAGCCCTAAACCTAACCTTTACCATAACCCTCACCGTCAGTCTCACCCTCACCTTTGCTCTTACCATCACTCTCATCCTAACCCTCACCCTAACCCGAACCCTCATCCTAACCCTCACCCTAACCCTAACCCTATCCATCACCATAACCTAAAGCCCCACCCTCAGCATCACCCTAATCCTAACCATATGCCTAAGCCTAACCCTAACCCTAACCCTCACCCTAAACCTAACCCTCACCATCACAGTAACCCTAACCCTAACCCTCAGCCTCACCCTAAACCTAAACTTAACGTTAACCCTCACCCTAACACTCACCCTAATCCTTAACCTCACCCTAACCCTAAGCCTAACCTTCACACTAAACCTAATCCTCACCCTAAACATAACCATACCCCTCAGCCTAACCCTCATCCTAACCCTAAACCTAAGCCAAACCCTCAACCTAAGCCTAACCTTAACCCTAACCCTAAACCTCATACTAACCCTAACACTCACCCTCAACTTCACCCTCACCCTCACCCTAACCCTAACCCTCACACTAACCCTCACCCTCACATTAACCCTAACCCTAACCGACACACTCACCCTCACGCTAATCCTAACCGTAACACTATACCTAAACCTAACAGTAACCCTCACCCTTGCCCTAAACCTAACCCTAACACTAACCCTAACCCTAACAATAACCCTGACCCTAACTCTAATCCTAACACAAACCCACACCTTAACCCTAACCCTAACCCTAAACCTCACCCTAAACCTAACCCTCACCCTCACTGTAACCCTAACCCTAACCCTAACCCTCACCCTCACCCTAACCCTAACCCTAATCCTAATCCTAAAACTCATCCTCACCTTAACCCTTACCCTAAACCAAACCCTCACCATAACCCTAACCCTCACCCTCAGTGTAAACCTAACCCTAACCCTAAACCTAACTCTCAACCTAACCATAACCCTAACCTTAATCCTAAACTCCACCCTAACCCTAACCCTCACCCTTACCCTAAAACTCACCCTAACCCTCACCCTCACCTTAACCCTAACCAAAACCCTAACGCTCAACCTAACCCTCACCTTAACCCTAACCCTAACCCTCATTCTAACCGTCACACTAACCATAACCCTCACCTGAACTCTAACCCTACCACTCACCATAAACTTCATCTTAACACTAACCCTAACCCTCACCCTCAACCTCACCCTAACCCTAACCTTAACCCTAACTTTCACCCTCACCCTAAACTGAACTGTAACCCTCACTCTAACACTAACAATAACCCTAAACCTAATCTTAAACCTCAACCTCACCCTAACCCTAACCCTAAACCAAACCCTCACCCTCACCCTAACGCTCAGCCTCACCCTCAACCTCACTTTCACCCTAACCCTGACCCTCACCCTAGCCCTCACCCTCACCCTAACCCTAACCCTAACCCTAAACCTCACCCACACCCTCACTCTCACCCTCAGCCTAAACCTAACACTATCTCTAATCATAACCCTAACCTTTACCCTCACCCGAACCCTCACCATAACCCTTACCCGCAGCCTCAACCTAACCTTAACCGTAAACCTCACACTAAACCTAACCCTCACCCTAAACCTAACGCTAACCCTCATCATAACCCTAAAGTTCACCCTCAACCTAGCCCTCACCCTAACCCAAAGCCTCACCCTAAACCTCACCCTCACACCACCCACAAACTAAACCTAAGCCTTACCCTCACCCTAACCCTAGCCCTCACGCTAACCGTTAATAACCCTCACCCTAGCCCTCACCCTAACCCTAAACCTAACGCTCACCCTCACCCTCATCCTCACGCTCCGTGTAACACTAACCCTATCCCTATTCCTAAACCTAAACCTCACCCTCACCCTAACCATCACCCTAATTCTTTCCCTCACACTAATCCTAACCCTAACCCTAACCTTTACTCTCACACTAAACCTAAACCTCACCCTAACCGTAACCCTACCCCTTACTCTAACCCTCACCTTAACCCTAAACATAACCCTCACTCTAAACTTCACCCTAAACCTCACAGTCACCCTAACCCTGACCCTAACCCTAATCCTAACCCTAAGTCTCACTCTAAACCTAACCCTCCCCTTGCCCCTCACCCTCACCCTAAATCTCACCCTAATCTTAACCTTAACCCTCAGCCTAACCCAAAACCTAACCCTCACCCTAACCCTAATCCTAACCTCCACTCTAACCCTAACATTCACCCTAACCCTAAACCTAACTTTAAACTTCACACTCACCCTCACCCTCTCCTTAACCATAAGCCTAACCCTAACCCTCACCCTCAACCTTACCTTAACACTAAACCAAACCCTAACCCTCACTTAAACAGTAACCATAAACCTCACCCTCACCCTCACCCTAACCCTTACTTTATCCTCACCCTAACCCTAACCCACACATTAACCCTAATACTAACCATAACCGTAACACTACCAATAACCCTAAACCTCACCCTAATTTTAACCCTAACCCTAACCCTCACCCTAAACCTCACCCTCATACCATCCTCAAACTAACCCTAACCCTAACCCTAACTCTAACCCTTACCCTCACCCTAACCCTATACCTCACCCTAACCCTAACCCTCATCCTAGCACTCACCCTAACCATAACCCTAAAACTCACCCTCACCATCACCATCACCCTCAGCGTAACACTAACGATAACCCAAATCCTAACACTAAACCTCACCCTCACCCTAACCATCACCCTAATTCTTACCTTCACACTAATCCTAAACCTAACCCTAAACCTAACACTCACACTAAACCTAACCCTCACCATAACCTTCACCCTAACCCTAATGCTAACTCTAACACTCACCCTAACCCTCACACTGTCACTCACCCACATGATAAACCTAAACCTAACCCTAAACCTCACCCTCACCATAACCCTCACCCTAACCTTAACACTAACTCTAACACTAATCCTAACCATAACCCTCACCCTTACGCTAACCCTTACCCTAAACCTAATCATAACCCTCACCGAAATCCTCAAACTAACCCTAATCCTAACCCTAAACCGAAACCCTCATCCTTACCCTAACCCTAACTCTAACACTAATCCTAACCCTCACCCTAACCCTAACCCTAACCCTCCCCCTAACCTTAACCCTACCACTCATCCTAAACCTCATCCTAACCCAAACCCTAAACCTAACCCTAATCCTAAACCTCACCATAATCTTAACCCTCACCCTCAACATAACCATAAATATAAACATAACTCTAAAAATAATCCTAACCCTAAACTTTATCCTAACCCTCACCCTCACCTTAACCCTAACCTAACCCTAACCCTCACCCTAAACCTAACCCTCACCCTCACCGTAAACCTAAACCTAACCCTAACACTTACCCTCACCCTAACACTAACTCTAACCCTAAACCTCACACTCACTCTAACCCTCACCCTAAACCTTACCCTCACCCTAAACCTCATCCTAACCCTCACCCTATCTCTAACCTTAACCCTCAAACTAACCCTAACCCTCACCCTACCACTTACCCTAAACCTCATGCTAACCCTAACCCTAAAACTAACCCTAATCCTAAACCTCACCCTAACCATAATCCTCACCGTCAATGTAATCATAAACCTAAACATAAACCTAAAAATAACCCTAACCCTAACCTTTATACTAACCCTCACCCTAACCCTAACCCTAACCCTCACCCTATACCTATCCTTCACCCTCACCGTAAACCTATACAAAACCCTAACACTTACCCTCACCCTAACACTAACCCTAACCCTAATCCTCACACTCACTCTAACCCTCACCCTAAACCTAACCCTAACCCTCAACCTTATCTTACCCTCACCCTAACCCTAACCCTTACCCTCACCCTAACCCTCAATCTCACCCTCACCCTAATCCTAACCCTCACCCTAAACCTCACCCTCATCATAGCCTTCACTCTTACCGTAACCCTCAAACTCACCCTAACCCTCACCCTTACCATTATTCTTACCCTCACCCTAATCCTCACCCTAACCCTAACCCTCACCCTAACCTAACCTTATCCCTCACCCTAGTCCTCAACCTAACCCTAATGCTAACCCTAACCCTCAACCTAACCCTAACCCTAACCCTTAACCTCACCCTAATCCTAACCCACACCCCAACACTTACCCTCACCCTAACCCTCACCCTAACGCTAACCCTAACGCTAAACCTCACCTCACCAGCAACCTCACTGTAATCGTAACCCTAACCCTAACAATAACACTAACCCTAACCCTAAAACTAATCCCCAACCCACACTCTCACCCTCAACTTCATCCTAAATCTAACCCTAAACCACTCCATAACCTAACCCTAACCTCACACTCACCCTAACCCTCACCCTAAAACTTTCCCTCACCCTAACCCTCACCTTAACCCTAAACCTAACCCTAACCCTCAACTTAAACCTCCCCCTAACCTAACCCTAACGGTAACCCTTAATCTAACCCTGAACCTCACCCTAACCCTAACCCTACCCCTCATCCTAACCATCATCCTAACCCTAACACAAACCCTCACCCTAACCCTAAACCTAACCCTAAACCTCACCTGCACCCGAACAGTCACGCTCACCCTCACCCTCACCCTAACTCTAAACCTCACCCTAACCATCAAACTATCCCTAACACTCACACTAACCCTAAGCCTAACATTCGCCCTAACCCTAAGCCTCACCCTCATCTAACCCTCAGCCTATCCCTAACCCTAACCCTAACGCTCACACTCACCCTAACCCTAACCCTCACACTCACCCTCAGCTTTAACCTAAGCCTAAAAATAACCCTAACCCTAATCCTCACAGTCACCCTCACCCTAAGCCTAACCCTAACTCTAAACCTAACCCTCACGCTCACCTTCACCCTCACCACCCTAACCCAAACCCTCAACCGAAACCTCACCCTCAACCTCACCCTAACCCTCACCCTCAACCTAAACATCACCCTAAACCTAAACCTCACTCTAACCCTTAGCCTAACCCTACCGTAACACTAACCCTCAACTTAACTCTCAACCTCAGGCTCACCTTAACCCTAATCCTAACCCTAAACCTCATCCTCACCCTCAAACTAAACCTATCCCTAACCCTAACCCTCACCCTAACCGTAACCTCCAACCTAACCCTAACCTTCACCATAACCCTAACGCTAAACCTAACCCTAACCCTAAACCTCAGCCTCACGCTCACCCTCAGCCTAAGACTAACTTTATCCCTAACCCTCACACTCAACCTTACCCTAAAACTAACCCTAAGCCTCACGCTCACCCTCAACCCCATCCTAACCCTAACCCAAACACTCAACCCAAACTTCACCTTAACCCTCAACCTAATCCACACCCTCACCCTAAACATCACCCTAACCTTAACCATCACCCAAACCTTCACCCTAAACCTAACCCTCACATTAACCCTAACCTTCACCCTAAACCTAAACCTCAACCTAACCCTTACCCTCACCCTAACACTAAGCCTAACCCTAACTTGAACCCTCACAGTAACCCTAAACCTCACCTTAACGCTAACCCTCACAGTAACCCTAACTCTCACCCTAAACCTAACCCTACCCCTCACCCTACCCCTCATTGTAACTCTAATCCCAACCCTAACACTCACCCTCACCGTCACCCTAACACTCACACTAACCCTAACCATCACCCAAACCCTAACCCTCACACTCTCCAGAACCCTCATCCTCACTCTAACACTCACCCTCACCCCAACCCTCACCCTTACCTAATCCTCACCCTAACCCTAACCCTCACACTAACCCTAAACTTAACTTTAACCCTACTCCTCACCCTATCCCTCTCCCTAACTCTAACCGTAACCCTAACACTAACCCTCACCCTAATCCTAACCCTTACCCTCATGCTCACCCTAAACCTTACCCTTACCTTAAATCTCACCCTAACCCTAACCCTCATTCTACACATCACCCTAACCATAACACTCACTCTAACCCTAACCATATCACTCACATGAAACCTGACACTCACCCTAACCCTCAACCTAACCCTAACCTCCAACCTAACATTAACCCTCACCCTAACCCTAACGCTAACCCTCACCCTATCCCTAACCCTCACCCTAACCTTTATCCTCACTCTAAACCTATCCCTCACTGTAACCCTAATCCACACCCTAACCCTAACTCTACCCCTCACCCTAACACTCACTCTAACCCTAACCCCAACCCTCACCCTCACCCTCACCGTCACCCTAACACTCAGCCTAATCCTCAACCTTATCCTCACCCTAACCCAAACCCTAAGCCTAACCCTCACCCTAACCCTCATCCTAAACCTTAACCTCACACTCACCCTAAACCTAAACCTCACCCTAACCCTAAACCTAACCCTAAAACTCACCCTAGCCCTCACACTAACCCTAATTCTAACCCTAACCCTCACCCTAATCCTAAACCTAGCCCTAACCCTTACCCTATCTCTAACCCTCACCCTCACCCTAGCCCTCACCCTAACCCTAATAGTAACCCTCACCCTCACCCTAACCCTAAGCCTCATCCTCACATTAACCCTAACCTTAATAATCAGTCTAACCCTCACCCTAACCCGAACCCGAACCCTTACCCTAACCCTCACCCTAACACTAAAACTCACGCTTATATTAAACCTCACCCTCAGCCTAACCCTCACCTTTACCCATACCATCACCCTCACCCTAACACTCACCCTATCCCTAACCCTCACCCTAGCCCTCACCCTAAACCTAACCCTAACCCTCACCCTCACCTTCACCCTCACCCTCAGCCTAACACTAACCCTATCACTATTCCTAACCCTAAACCTCACCCTCACCCTAACCATCACCCTAATTCTTACCCTCACACTAATCCTAACCCTAACCCTAAATCTAACTCTCACACTAAACCTAACCCTCACCATAACCTTAACCCTACCCCTTATCCTAACACTCACCTTAACCCTAACCCTAAACCTCACCCAACCCTCAGCCTAAACCTCCCCGTCACCCTAAAGCTGACTCTAACCCTAATAATAATCCTAAACCTCACCAGAACTCTAACCTTCACCCTCACCCTAACCCTCACCCTAATCCTAAGCCTAACCCTCAGCCTAAACCTCAGCCTAACCCTCACCCTAACCCTAAGGATAACCCTAATCCTAACACTCACCCTAACCCGAACCTTCACCCTAACCCTAAACCTCACCCTAATCCTCACCCTAACCCTCACTCTCACCTGCATCCTCACCCTCACCCTCACCCTAGCCCTAATGCTAACTCTAACCCTCACCCTAACCCTCATGCTATCACTTACCCACACCACAAACCTATCCCTAACCTTAAAACTCACCCTAACCCTAAACCTAATCCTAACCCTCACCCTAACACTTACCCTCACCCTAACACTAACCCTCATACTAACCCTAAGCCTCACCATAACCATAAACCTCACCCTCACCATAACCCTAACCCTAACTCTAACCCTAACACTCACCCTAACCCTAAACCTAACACTAACCCTAACACTAACCATCACCCTAACCCTAACTCTAAACCTAAACCTCAACCTCAACCTAACCCTAACCCTAACCCTAAACCTCACCCTAAACCTAACCCTAAACCTCACCTTCATCCTAACCCTCATCCTAACCCTCACCCTAACCCTAATCCTAACCATCACCCTAACCCTAATCCTCAAGCTCAACCTCACCCTCAGCATAACCCTAACCCTAAACCTAAACCAAACCCTAACCCACACAAACACCCTCACCCTAACCTTAACCCTAAGCATAACCTATCCCTAACACTAACCCTCACCCTAACACTTCCCCTCACCCTAAAACTAACCCTAACTCTAACACTAACCCTCACACTAACCCTAACTCTCATCTTAACCCTAAACCTCACCCTAAGCCTAAAACTAAACTTCACCCTCACCCTAGCCTTCACTGTAACCTTAATTCTAAACCTAACCCTCAACCTAATCATAACCCTCATCCTCACACCAAACCTCACACTAACCCTAACCTAATACTCAATCTAACCCTCACCCTATCCCTAACCCTTAACCTAACCCTCACCCTAACCCTATCCCTCACCCTTAACTTAAATTTCACCCTCATCCTAACCCTCACTTTTATCCTTACAATCACCCTCACACTAACCCTCACCCAAACCCTAACCCTCACCATAGCCCTCACCCAACCCTAAACCCAACTCTCACCCTCACCCTCACCCTCAGCGTAACATTAACCCTATCACTATTCCTAACCCTAAACCTCACCCTCATCCTAATTCTTAACCTCACATTAATCCTAACCCTAAACCTATCCATAATGCTACCACTTATCCTAACACTCACATTAACCCTAATTCTAACCCTCACCCTAAACCTCACGGTCACCCTAAACCTAACCCTAACCCTAATAATAACAGTAACCCTCACCCTAATACTAACCCTCACCCTCACCCTAACCCTCAACCTAACCCTCACCCTAATCCTAATCCTAACCCTCAGCCTAACCCTCAAACTAACCCTAAGCGTAACCCTAACCCTAACCCTCACACTAACCCTCACCCTAAACCAAACCCTAACCCTAACCCTCACACACAGCCTAACCCTCACACTAACCCTTAACCTCATCCTCACCCTAAACTTCACACTTAATCGAAGCCTCACCATACCTCTAACCTTAACCGTCACCCTCATCGTCACCCTCACGCTAACCCTAACCCTAACCCTCACCCTAACCCTAAAACTCACCCTAATCCTCACCTTAAACCAAACTCTCACCCTCACCCTCACGCAAACCCTAAGCTTAACCCTCACCCTAACCCTAATGCTAACTCTAACACTCACCTTAACCCTCATGCTATCACCCAAACCACAAACCTAACCCTAACCTGAACACTCACCCTCACCCTAAACCTCACCCTATCCCTAAACCTAATCATAACCCTAACCCCCACCCCCAACCTAACCCTCACCATAACCCTTACCCTCACCCTCACCCTCACCCTAACCATAACCCTCACACTAAACCTAACCCTCACCCTAAACCTAACAATACAACTCACCCTAACCCTCACCCTAAACTTAGCCCTAACCCTAACCCCCACCCTCATGCTAGCCCTCACCCTAACCCTAACTCTCATCCTCACCCTAAACCTCACACTAACCCTAACCCTAATCCTCAATCTAACCCTAACCTTAACACTTACCCTAACCCTCACCCTAACCCTAACCCTCACCCTTACTGTAACCCTCACGTTCAGCCTAACCCTCAACTTTACTCTTACAATCACGCTCATACTAACCCTCACCCTAACCCGAACCCTCATCCTAAACCTCCCCCTAACAATAACAATATCCATCACCATAACCCTAACCCTCAACCTCACCATTACCCTCAGCCTAAACCTATGCCTAAAGCTAACCCTAACCCTAACCCTCACCCTCACCCTAGCCCTCACCCTAACCCTAATCCTATCCCTAACCCTCATGCTAACCCTCACACTAACCCTAAGGATAAACATCACAAAAAGCCTAATACTCATATCCACCCTCACCCTCAGCCTAACCCTAAGCCTAAGCCTAATCCTAACCCTAAACCTCACACTCACCCTCACCCTAACCTAATCCCAAACCTAACCCTAAACCTCAACCTAACCCTCACCCTATACCTAATGCTAACCCTAACACTAACCCTAACCCTGACCCTCACCCTAACCCTCCCCCTCAACCTAACTCTATCCCTAAACCTCAACCTGACCCTATCCCTAATCCTAACCCTAAGCCTAAACCTCACCCTAACCCTAAAATTAACCCTCACCCTCACCCTCACCCAAAACGAAAGTCAAACCCTAACCCTAACATTAACACTAATCCTAACCCTAAAACTAACTCTAACCCTAACCCTAAACTTCACCCTCAGCCTCACCCTCACTGGAAATGTAACAGTAACCATAACACTTACAACAACCCTAACCGTAATCCTAACCATCACCCACTCCCTAACCCTAATCCTAACCCTAACCATCACGCTAACATTAACCCTCACCCTCACTGAAACCCTAACCCTCATCTTAACTCTCAACTTAAACCTAAGCCTAACCCTCACCCTAACCCTTAACCTCACCTTAATCCTAACACTAAGCCTAACCTAAATCTCACCCTAATCCTCACCCTCAGCCTAATCCTAACCCAAACCCCAACCCTCAACCTAACCCTCACCCTAACCCTAACCCTAACCCTAAACCTCACATTAACCCTAACACTCACCCTAACCATAACCCAAACCCTCACCCTAACCCTGACGCTAACTCTATCCCTCACCATTACCAGAACCCTAAACCTAACCATAAACCTCACCTTAAGGCTAACTCTAACCCTAAACCTAACCCTAACCCGCACCCTAACCCTAACCCTCACCTTCACCCTCACCCTCAGCTTAATCCTAAGCCTAACCTTAACACTAACCCTAACCCTCACACTCACCCTCACCTTAACCCTAATCCTAAACTTAACCTATCCGTACACCTAACCCTCACCCTAACCCTCACCCTAAGCCTAACCCGAACACTAACCCTAACCCTAACACTCACCCTAACCCTCACCCTAACCCTAATTCTAACCCTAAACCTCAACTTCACCCTAACCCTAAATCTAACCCTAACCCTAACCCTAAATCTCACCCTAACCCTAACCCTAAACCTCACCCTCACCCTCAACATCACCATAAATATAAACCTAACCCTAACCCTAACAATAACCCTAACCCTAACCCTAAACCTCACCCTAACCATAACCCTCACCCTAACGCTAAACCTCACCCTAACATTTACCCTCACCCTTACACTAACCTTCAACCTAAACCTAACCATCACCCTTACTGTAACCCTCAGGCTCATACTAACCCTCACCCTAACACGAACCCTCATCCTAACCCTCACCCTAAACCTAACCATATCCATCACCATAACACTAACCCTCACCCTCACCATCACCCTCAGCCTAAACCTATGCCTAAGCCTAAACCTAACCCTAACACTCACTGTCACCCTAGCCCTCACCCAAACCCTAATCCTACCGCTAACCCTCATCCTAACCCTCACCCTAACCCTAATGCTAACCATCACCCTAAGCCTGATACTCACCCCCACCCTCACCCTCACCCTAAACCTAAGCCTAACACTCACCCTAACCCTAACCCTCACCCTCATCTAACCCTCATCCTATCCCTAAACTTAACCCTAATGCTCACAGTCACCCTAACCCTAACCCTCAAACTCACCTCAACCTCAGCTTAAACCTAAGCCTAACCATAACCCTAACCCTAAACCTCACAATCACCCTCACCCTAAGCCTAACCGTAACCCTAAACCTAACCCTCACCCTCACCTTCACCCTCACCTTAACCCTAACCCAAACCCTCAACCGAAACCTCACCCTCAACCTCACCCTAACCCTCACCCTCTAACTAAACATCACCCAAAACTAACGCTCACCTTAACCCTTAGCCTAACCCTCACCCTAACCCTAAACCTCAACCTCACCCTCACCCTCAGGCTCACCCTAACCCTAATCCTAACCCTAACCTTCACCCTCATCCTCAACCTAAACCTATCCCTAATCCTAACCCTCACCCTAACCGTAACCTCTAACCTAACCCTAAGCCTCAACATAACCCTAACACTAACCCTAAACCTAACACTAACCCTAACCCTCACCCTCACCCTCAGCCTAAACCTAAGCCTATCCCTAACCCTCACACTCAGCCTTACCCTAAAACTAACCCTAAGCCTCAACCTCACCCTCAAACTCAACCTAAACCTAACCCAAACACTCATCTGAACCTTCACACTCACACTCACACTAACCTTCAACCTCACCCTAAAAATCAGCCTAACCCTAACCCTCACCCTAACCCTAACCCTCACATTAACCCTAACCCTCACTCTAACCCTAACCCTCAACCTAACCCTTACCCTCACCCTAACACTAAGCCTAATCCTAACTGGAACCCTCACAGTAACCCTAAACCTCACCCTAACCCTAACCCTCAAAGTAAACGTAACACTCACGCTAACCCTAACCCTACACCTCACCCTACCCCTCACTCTGACCCTAACCCCAACCCTAACCCTCACCCTCACCATCACCCTAACACTCACCCTAACCCTAACCCTCATCTAAACCCTAACTCTCACACTCTCAAGAACACTCATCCTAACTCAAACACTCACCCTCAAAATAAACATAACCCTAAGCCTAACCCTCACCCTAACCATATCCCTAACCCTCACACTAACAGTAAACCTAAACCTCACCCTCACTCCAACCCTCACGCTTACCTTCTCCTCACCCTAACCCTAACCCTCACACTAACCCTAACCTTAACTCTTTCCCTAACCCTCACCATACCTCTAACCCTCACCCTCACCATAAACCTAACCCTTACCCTCACCCTCACCCTAACACTCACCGTAGCATTAACCCTCACCCTAACACTAACCCTCATCAATACCTTAACCTTCACTGTCACCCTCACCCTAAGCCTCACCCTCATTCTACACATCACCCTAAACAGAACCCTCACCCTAACCCTAAACCTATCACTTACCTTA
This sequence comes from Dipodomys merriami, assembly GCF_024711535.1. NCBI lineage: Eukaryota > Metazoa > Chordata > Mammalia > Rodentia > Heteromyidae > Dipodomys > Dipodomys merriami. Next base: position 24,925 of record NW_027202685.1, read on the forward strand.
ACCCTAACACTCACCCTAACCCTCACCCTAACCCTAACTTCCAACCTAACACTAACCCTAACCCTAACACTGAACCTCACACTAACCCTAACCATCACCCTAACCCTAAACCACACCCTAACACTAACCCTAACCCTCACCCTCAACCTCGCCCTCACCCTAACCCTAAACCTCATCCTCACCCTAAACCTCACACTAACCGTAACACTAATAGTCAATCTAACCCTCACCCTCACCATAACACTTTCCCTAACCCTCAACATAACCCTAACCCTCACCCTTACCATAACCCTCACCCTCGGCCTAACTCTCACCTTTATCCTTACCGTCACCCCCACCCTATACCTTACCCTAAACCTAACCCTCACACTAACCCCCACCCTAAACATAACTCTACCCCTAAACCTCATCCTCACACTAACCCTAACTCTAACCATAACCCTAACACTAAACGTCACCCTAGCCCTAACCCCCACACTCACCCTCACAGTAACCGTAACCCTAACCCTGACCCTAGCAATAACACCTCACCCTAACCCTTAACCTTATCCTCACCCTAAACCTCAAACTTAACCGAAACCTCACCGTAACTCTAACCCTAATCGTCACCCTCACCGCCACCCTCACACTAACCCTAACCCTAACCCTCACCCTAACCCTAAATCACACCCTAATCCTGACCTTAAACCTCACTCTCACCTGCAACCTCACCGTAAACCTAAACCTAACCCTCACCCTAACCCTAATGCTAACTGTAACACTCACCCTAACCCTCAGGCTATCACTTACCGACACCATAAACCTAACCCTAACCTTAACCCTCAACCTCACCCTAAACTTCACCCTAACCCTAAACCTAATCCTAATGCTCAATCTCACCCTAAACCTCACCCTCACCCTAACCCTCACAATAACCCTTACCCTCACCCTCACCCTCACCCTAACCGTAACCCTCACCCTAAACCTAACCCTCACCCTAAACCTAACACTACCCCTCACCCTAACCCTCAAACTAAACTTAACCCTAACCCTAACGCTCAGCCTCATGCTAGCCCTCACCCTAACCCTAATTCTAACCCTAAACCTCACCCTAACACTCATCGTCACCCTAAACCTCACACTACCCCTAAACCTAATTCTCAATCTAACCCTAACCCTAACCCTTACACTAACCCTCAACCTAAACCTAACCCTCACCATTACTGTAACCCTCAGGCTCATACTAACCCTCACCCTAACACGAACCCTCATTCTAACCCTCACCCTAAACCTAACCATATCTATCACCATAACACTAACATTCATCCTCACCATCACCCTCAGCCTAAACCTATGCCTAAGCCTAACCCTAACCCTAACCCTCACATTAACCCTAACCCTAACACTCAACCTAACCCTTACCCTCACCCTAACACTAAGCCTAATCCTAACTTGAACACTCATAGTAACCCTAAACCTCACCCTAACCCTAACCCTCACAGTAAACCTAACTCTCACCATAACCCTAACCCTACACCTCACCCTACTTCTCACTCTAACCCTAACCACAACCCTAACCCTCACCCCAACCCTAACCCTCACCCTCACCATCACCCTAACACTCACCCTAACCCTAACCCTCACCCAAACCCTAACTCTCACACTCTCAAGAACACTCATCCTAACTCAAACACTCACCCTCAAAATAAACATAACCCTAAGCCTAACCCTCACCCTAACAGTAACCGTAAACCTCACCCTCACTTCAACCCTCACGCTTACCTTATCCTCACCCTATCCCTAACCCTCACACTAACCATAACCTTAACTCTAACTCTACCTCTCACCCTACCCCTCACCCTAACTCTAACCCTAACCCTCACCATAAACCTAACCATTACCCTCACCGTCAGCCTAACCCTCAACGTAACATTAACCCTTATCCTAACACTAACCCGCATCCATACCTTAACCTTCATTGTCACCCTCACCCTAACCCTCAACCTCATTCTACACATCACCCTAAACATAACCCTCACCCTAACCCTAACCGTATCACTTACCTTAACCCTAACACTCACCCTAACACTCACCCTAACCCAGACTTCCAACCTAACATTAAACCTGACCCTAACCCTAATGCTAACCCTCACCCTAACCCTAAACCTCACCTGACCCTTACCCTCACTCAAACCCTAACCCTCACACTATCCCAAATCCTCACCCTAAACCTAACACTAACCCTCAACCTAACCTTCACTCTAACCCTAACCCCAACCCTAACCCTCACCCTCACCGTCACCCTAACACTCACCTTAACCCTCAACCTTACCCTCACCCTAACCCTAACCCTAACCCTAACCCTCACCCCCACACTAACCCTCACCCTAAACCTTAACCTCACCCTCACCCTAACCTTAAACCCTACCCTAACCCTAACCCTAACCCTAAACCTCACCCTAGCCCTCACCCTAACCCTAATTCTAACCCTAATACTCAACCTAACCCTAAACCTCATCCTCACCCTAAACCTCATATTAACCCTAAACCTAATCCTCAATCTAACCCTCACACTAACCCTAACCCTACCCCTTATCCTAACACTCACCTTAACCCTAACCCTAACCCTCACCCCAACCCTCACCCTAAACCTCACCGTCACCCTAAACCTGACCCTAACCCTAATAATAACCCTCACCAGAACCCTAACCTTCACCCTCACCCTAACCCTCACCCTAACCCTCACCCTAATCCTAAGCCTAACCCTCACCCTAACCCTAAGGATAACACTAACGCTAACCCTCACCCTAACACTCACCCTAACACTAACCCTCACCATAACTCTAAAACTCACCCTAATCCTAACCCTAAACCTCATCCTAACCCTCACCCTTACCCTACCCCTCAACCTAACCCTTATCCTAACCTTCACCCTAATCCTAACCATCACCCTTAGGGGAACACTCACCCTCAGCCTAACCCTCACATTTACTCATACCGTCACGCTCATCCTAACCCTCACCCTAACCCTAAACCTCATCCTAACACTCACCCTAACCCTAACCCTATCCATCACCCAAACATTAACCCTCACCCGTACCCTAAACATCAGCCTAACCCTAAGCCTAAGCCTAAGCCTAACCCTAACCCTCAACCTCACCCTAGCCCTAACCCTAAAACTCATCCTAACTCTAACCCTCATCTTAACCCTCACCCTTAACCTAACCCTAACCACCACCCAAAACCTATTTCTCACCTCCACCCTCACCCTCAGCCTAACCCTAAGCCTAAGCCTAACCCTAACCCTAACCCTCATACTCACCCTAGCCCGCACCCTAACCCTAATCCAAACCATAAGCCTCATCCTAACCCTCATCCTAAACCTAACGCTAAACCTCAACCTAACGCTAACCCAAACCCTCAACCTAACCCTAACCCTCACACTCACCGTAACCCTAACCCTAACACTCACTCTAAAACAAAACCTAACCCTCACCCTAGACCTCACCCTAACCTGAATCCTAACCCTATACCACATCCTAACCCTCACCCTAACCCTAACCCTAACCCTCACCTTAACCCTAACCCTCACCTTCACCCTCAGCCTAAAGCTAAGCCTAGGCCTAACTCTAACCCTAACCCTCACACTCACCCTCATCCTACCCTTAATCCTAAATCTAACCCTATCTTTAACCCTAACCCTCACCCTCACCCTAGCCCTAAACCTAAACCAAATCCTAACCCTAACCCGCATCCTAACCCTCACCCTAACCCTAACGCTAAACATCACCCAAAACCTATTTCTCACACCCACACTCACCCTCAGCCTAATCCTAATCCTAAGCCTAACCCTAACCCTAACTCTCACCCTCACCCTAGCCTGCACCCTAACCCTAATCCAAATCATAAACCTTAACCTCACCCTAACCCTAACCCTCAACCTCACCCTAAGCCTAAACCTAAGCCAAACCCTAACTCACTCACCCTCAACCTAACCCTAATCCTAATCCCACCCCTAACCCTAACCCACAACCTAACACTAACCCTCACCCTCACCCTCAAGCTAACGTAACCTTAACTCTCACCCTAACCCTAAAACTCATCCTAATCCTCACCTTAACCCTCACTCTCACCCGCACCCTCACCCTAACCCTAAACCTAACCCTCACCCTAAACCTAATGCTTACTCTAACACTAACCCTAACCCTCATGCTATCACTTACCCACACCACAAACCTAACCCTAACTTTAACCCTCACCCTCACCCTAAACCTCACCCTAAACCTAAACCTAATCCTAACCCTCACCCTCACCCTAACACTAACCCTAACGCTCACCCTCACCCTAACCCTCTCCATAAAACTTAACCTCACCCTCACACTCACCCTAACCATAACCCTCAAACTAAACCTAACCCTCACGCTAAACCTAACCCTACCCCTCACCGTAAACCTCACCCTAAACTTAACCTTAACCCTAACCATCACCCTAACCCTAGAACTAACCCTAACCCTAATTCTAACCATAAACCTCACCCCAACCCTCATCCTCACCCTAAACCTCACATTACCCCTAACCCTAATCCTCAATCTAACCCTAACCCTAACCCTTACCCTAACCCTCACCTTACTGTAACCCTCACTTTTACTCTTACCGTCACACTCCTACTAACCCTCACCCTAACCCGAACCCACATCCTAACCCTCACCCTTTCACTAACCCTATCCATCACCATAACCCTAAAGTTCACCCTCACCATTACCCTCAGCCTAAACCTAACCATAACCCTAACCCTCACCCTCACCCTAGCCCTTACCCTAACACTAATCCTAACCATAAACCTCATCCTAACCCTCACCCTAACCCTAAGGCTCACCATCACCCTAAGCCTAATACTCAAACCCACCCTCACCCTCAGCCTAACCCTAAGCCTAAGCCTAATCCTAAACCTAACCCTCACACTCACCCTCACCCTAACCCTAATCCTATCCCGAACCCTAACCCTAACCCTCACCCTAACCCTCCCCCTCAACCTAAGTCTAACCTTAAACCTCACCCTGACCCTATCCCTAAACCTAACCCTAACCCTAAACCTCACCTTATCCCTAACGCTAACCCTCATCCTCACCCCCACCCTCACCCAAACAATAAGTCTAAACCTAATCCTAACATTAACACTAATCCTAACCCTAAAACTAACCCTAAACCTAACCCTAACCTTCACCCTCACTGCAAATGTAACCCTAAAAATAACACTTACAATAACCCTAACCCTAATCTTAAACATCACCATCACCCTAACCATAATCCTAAACCTAACCTTCACCCTAACATTAACCCTCACCCTCACTGAAACCCTAAAGCTCATCTTAACCCTCACCCTAACCCTAAGACTAACCCTCACCCTAACCCTTAACCTCACCCTAATCCTAACACTAAGCCTAACCTAAACTTCACCCTAAACTTCATACTCACCCTAACCCTAACCCAAACCCTAACCCTCAACCTAACTCTCAAACTAACCCTAACCCTAACCCTAAACCTCACATTAACGCTAACACTCACCCTAAACCTAACCCTACCCCTCACCCTTACCCTAATGCTAACTCTAACCCTCACCATTACTAGAAACTTAACCCTAACCCTAACCCTAAACCTCACCTATAGCCTAACTCTAACCCTAACCCTAACCATAACCCGCACCCTAAACCTATCCCTCACCTTCAGGCTCACCCTCAGCCTAAACCTAAGCCTAAACCTAACACTAACCCTAGCCCTCACACTCACCCTCATCTAAACCCTAAACCTAATCCTAACCCTATCACTAACCCTAACCCTCACCCTAACCCTCACCCTAACCCTAACCTTAACACTAACCCGAACCCTCACCATAACCCTCATCCTAACCCTAACTGTAACCCTCAACCTCAACTTCAACCTAACCCTAAATCTAACCCTAACTGTAACCTTAAATCTCACACTAACCCTAACCCTAAACCTTATCATCACCCTACCCCTCACCGTAACCGTAAACCTAACCCTAACCCTAACAATAAACCTAACCCTAACCCTAAACCTCACCCTAATGATAACCCTCACCCTAACCCTAAACCTCACCCTAACATTTACCCTCACCTTAACACTAAACCTCACACTAAACCCAAACCTCACCATAACCCTAAACTTCACCCTAACCCTAAACTTAACAGAACCCACACCCCAACCTTAATTCTAACCCTAACACTCATGCTAACCCTAACCCTCATCCGCACCCTAACCCTCACCCTAAACCTAACCTTAACCCTAAACCTCACCCTAACCCTAACCCTAACCCTCACCCTCAGCCTAACCCTAAGCCTAACCCTAAACCTAACCCAAACCCACACACTAACACTCACCCTAACCCGAATCCTAAACCTATCCCTAACCCTAAACCTCCCCCAAAGTCGCACCCTAACCCTAAGCCTAACCCTCAACCTAACCATCACCCTAACCCTAACTCTAACCCTAAACCTCATCCTAACCCTAAACCTAACTCTAACCCTAACCCAAACCCTAAACCAAACCCTAACCATAACCCTAACCCTAATCCTCACACCCACCCTCACACTCAGCCTAACCCTAAGCCTAAGCGTAACCCTAGCCCTTACCCTCACAATCACCCTCACCCTAAGCCTAATCCTAACCCTAACCCTGACCCTAACCCTTAACCTCAACCTAACCCTCAACCTAACCTTAACCCTAACCCTAACATTAACTCACGAACTAACCCTCCCCTAACCCTAAATCTAACCCTAAACCTAAACCTCATCCTCACTCTACCCCTTACCCTAATGCTCACCCTAAACCTAATCTTAACCTGAACCCCAACTCTCACCCTAACACTAAACCTAACACTCACCCTAACCCTCACCTCCACCCTCAACCTCAGCCTCAGCCTAAGCCTAAGCCTAACCCTAAACTTAACCCTCACACTCACCCTAACACTAATTCTAATCCTAATCCTAAACCTAACCCTAATATTCACCCTCACCCTAACCCTCACCTTCACCCTAACCCCATCACTAAACCTAACCCTAACTCACACCCTCAGCCTAACCCTAAGCTGAACTCTAACCCTAAATCTCACCCTCACCCTTACCCTAACCCTAACCCTAAACCGAACCTAACCCTAACCCTAACCCTAAACCTAACCATCACCCTAGCCCCTCCCCCTAACCTTAATCCTAACCTTAACCCTCACACTAAACCTCCCCTAACCCTAACCTTAACCCTCAACCTAATCCTGAGCCTCATCCTCAACCTCACCCGCAGCCTAACCCTAAGCCTAACCCTAAATCTAACGCTAACACACACACTCACCCTCACCCTAACCCTAATCCTAACCCTATCCCCAACCCTAACACTTCTCCTAACTTCACCCTAACACTAACCCTAACACTAACCCTAACCCTAAACCTCAACCTCACCCTCACCCTAACACTAAATCTAACCCTAAAGTTCACCCTCACCCTAAACCTAACTCTAACCCTAACCCAAACCCTAAACCATACCCTATCCCTAACCCTCACCCTCACCCTCACCCTCACCGTAAACCTAAACCTCACCCTAACAATAAACTTAAACCTAATCCCAACCCTCACCCTAAACATAACCCTCACCCTAACCCAAACCCTCACTCTCACACTTACCCTCACCCTAACACTAAACCTAAACCTAACACTAACCCTCACACTAACGCTAACCTTAATCCTAACACTAAACCTAAACCTAAACCTCACCCTCTTCCTAAACATAACATTGACCCTAAACCTAACCCTCACCTTAACCCTCCCCCTAACCCTATATCTAACCATAAACCTCACACTCACACTCACACAAACCCTAACCCTCACCCTAACCATAACCCTCACCCTAACCCTAACCCTCACCATAATACACTCACCCTAACACTAACCCTAACCCTAACACTCACCCTCACACTAACCCTAACCCTCACCCTAATCCTAAACCTCACCTAAACCCTAACACTAAAACTAACTCTCACACTCACACTAGCCCTCACCCTAACCCTAATTCTAACCCTCACCCTCACCCTAACCCTAACCCTCATCCTTACTCTAAGCATCACATTAACCCTAACCCTAACCTAACCCTAACCCTTACACTACTCCTAAACCTAACCCTAACACTCACCCTTATCTTAACCCTCATCCTCAGCCTAATCCTCACCTTTACCCTTAACATCATCCACACCCTAACCATCACCCTAAACCTAACCCTCACCCTCAACCTCATGCTCAGCCTAAGCCTAAGCCTAAGCCTAAGCCTTACCCTAACCCTCAACCTAACCCTCACCATAACCCTAACCCTAACCCTCACGCTAAACCTCACCCTAACCCTAAGTCTAACCCTAAACCTCCCCTCAACCTAAACCTAACCCTATCCCTAAACCTCACCCTAAACCTCACCCTAACACTTACCCTCACCCTCACCCTCAACCTCACCGTAACTCTAACCCTAATCCTAACAATAACCCTAAACCTAACCCTAACCCTAACCCTAACCATAAACCTCACCACAAACATAACCCTAACCATAACACTAACAATAAACCTAACCCTAACCCTAAACCAAATCCTCACCCCCACTGTCACCCTTAGCCTAACCCTAAGCCTAAGCCTAACCCTAACCCTAATCATAACCCTCACCCTTAGCCTCACCCTCACCGCAAACTGAACCCTAACCATAACACTAACAATAACCCAATCCCGAACCCTAACCCTAACCCTCACCCTAACCCTAACCCTCACCCTAACCATAACCCTCACCCTCAGTCTAACCCTTACGTATACCCTCACTGTCACCCCCACCCTAACCCTCACCCTACCCCTAACCCTCAACCTAACAATTACCCTCACGCTAACACTAACCCCAACCCTATCTTTAACCCTCACACTAACCCTAACCCTCACCCTAATCCTAAACCTCACCCTAACCCTAACCCTAAACCTCACCCTGACCCTAGCCCTCACCCTAACACTAAATCTAACCCTCACCCTCACCCTAACCCTAACCCTCATACTCACCCTAAACCTCACACTAACCCTTACCCTAATCCTCAATCTAACCCTCACCCTAACCCTAACTCTCATCCTTACCCTAAACCTAAACCTAACTTTACCCTCATCCTAATCGTAATCCTCACCCACAGCCTAAACCTCACATTTACCCTTACCATAAACCTCATCCTAATGTTAATCCTAAACATAAACCTAACCATCGCCCTAACCCTAACCCTCACCCTCAACCTCACACTCAGCCTATCCCTAAGCGTAAGCCTAAACCTGAACCTCACCATCACCCTCACCTTAAATCTAACCCTAACCCTAACAATAACACTAATCCTAAACCTAAACCTAACCCTAACCCCAAACCTACCTTAATCCTAAACCTCACCCTCACCCTAAACCTAATTCTAAACCTAACCCTAACCCTCACCCTAACCCTAACCCTCACACTTACCGTAACCCTAACCCTCATCCTAACCCTCACCCTATCCCTAACCCTAACCCTAAACCTCACCCTAACACTAACCCTAACCCTCACCCTCACCGTAGCCTTCACCCTAATCTTAATCCTAACCCTAATCCTCATCCTAACCATCACCCTAAACCTAACCCTAACCCTCACCCTAACAATAGCCCTCAACCTTACCCTAACCAATATGTTCACCATAACCCCAACCCTAACCCTCAGCCTAACCCTAAACTTAACCCGAACCCTAACTCTCACCCTATCCCTAATCCTATCACACAACCTAAACCAAATCCTCACCCTCAACCTCGCCCTCAGCAAAACCCTAAGCCTAACCCTATCCCTAAACCTAACCCTCACACTCACCCTTATCCTAATCCTAATCCTAACCCAAAGCTTAACCATCACCCTCACCCTAACCTCACACTATCCCTAACTCTAACACTAACCATAACCCTAACCCTCACCCTCAGCCTCACCCTAACCCTAACTCTAACCCTAAAACCCACCCTCACCCTAACCCTAACCCTAACGGTAAACCTAAACCTAACCCTCAAACTAACCATAATCCTAACAATAACCCTAACCCTAACCCTCGACCTAAACCTCCCCCTAACCCTAAGTCTAACCATGAACCTCACCCTCACCATAACCGTAATCGTAACCCTAATCCTAAACCTAACCCTAACCCAAAACCGAACCCTAACACACACACTCACCCTCACCCTAACTCTAAATCCTGACCCTAACCCTACCCCTGAACGTCCCCCTAACTCTCACACTAACCCTTACCCTCACACTAATCCTAACTCTTAACCTCAACCTAATCTTCACCCTAACCCTAACTCTCACCCTAACCCTAACTCTCACCCTCACCTTCACTGTAACCGTAACCCTAACCATAAACCTAACAATAATCCTAACACAAACCCTCACCCTCACCATAACAATTACCCTCACCCTAACAATTACCCTCACCCTAACACTAACCCTAAACCTAACTCTAACACTCACACTAACCCTAACCCTCACCCTAATCCTAAACCTCACCCTAACACTAACCCTAACCCTCACCCTGAACCTAGCCCTCACCCTAACACTAAATCTAACCCTCACCCTCACTCTAACCCTAACCCTCATACTCACCCTAAACCTCACACTAACCCTAACCCTAATCCTCAATCTAACACTCACCCTAACCCTAACCTTCATACTTACCCTAAACCTCAACCTAACCCTTACCCTCATCCTAATCTTAATCCTCACCCACAGACTAAACCTCACATTTACCCTTACCATAAACCTCATCCTAATGCTAACCCTAAACGTAAACCTAACCATCACCCTAACCCTAACCCTCACCCTCAACCTCACACTCAGCCTATCCTTAAGCGTAAGCCTAAGCCTGAACCTCACCATCACCCTCACCTTAAATCTAACCCTAACCCTAATAATAACACTAATCCTAAACCTAAACCTAACCCTAACCCCAAACCTACCCTAACCCTAACCCTCACACTTACCGTAACCCTAACCCTCATCCTAACCCTCACCCTAACCATAACCCTAACCCTAAACCTCACCCAAACACTAACCCTAACCCTCACCCTCACCGTAGCCTTCACCCTAATCTTAATCCTAACCCTAATCCTCATCCTAACCATCGCCCTAAACCTAACCCTAACCCTAACCCTAACCTTAACAATAGCCCTCAATCTTACCCTAACCCTCACGTTCACCATAACCCCAACCCTAAAACTCACCCTAACCCTAAACGTAACCCTCATCCTCATGCTCTCCGTAACTCTAACCCTAACACTAACAATAACACTAATCCTAAACCTAAACCTAACCTTAACCCTAACCCTAACCCTAATCCTAACACTCACACTCACCCTAACGCTAATCCTAACCCTAACCCTAACACTAAACCTCACCCTCACCCTCCTTGTAACCCTAAACTTCATCCAAAACCTCACCCTAACCCTGAACCTAACCCAAAACCAAACCCTAACACACACACTCACCCTCACCCTAACTCTAATCCAAACCCTAACCCTATAACCCTGAACGTCCCCCTAACTCTCACACTAACCCTAACCCTAACACTAACACTAACCCTAAACTTCAACCTAACCCTCACCTTAACCCTAACCCTAAACCTCACCCTCACCTTCACTGTAACCGTAACCGTAACCCTAACCCTAACAATAAACCTAACCGAAACCCTAACCCTCACACTAACCATAAGCCTCACCCTAACCCTAAACCTCACCCTAACCCTAACCCTAACCCTAACCCTCACCCTCACCCTAGACCTCACCCTAATTCTAACCCAGACCCTCACCCTAACCCTAACCCTTACCAGAACCCTAAACCTAACCCTAACCCTCAACTTTATCTTACCCCTCACCCTAAGGCTTAACCTAACCATTACCCTTAACATAAACCTCACCCTAACCCTCACCCTAAACCTAAACCTCATTCTAACCGTCAACCTAAGCATCACCCTAAACCTAACCCTCAACCTCAAACACACACTCAGAATAAGCCTAAGCCAAATCCTAAGACTTACCCTAATCCTCACCCTAGCCCTCACTGTAACCCTAACCCTAACCCTAACCCACAAACTAACCCTCACCTTAACCCTAACCGTAATCATCACCCTAGCCCTAATCCTCACTCCCAACCTCACCCTCAGCCTAACCCTAAGCCTAAGCCTAACCCTATCACTAACCCTCACACTCACCCTCACCTTAACCCTAATCCTAACCCTAACCCTAACCCTAACCCTAAACATCAACCTCACCCTCACCCTAACACTAATCCTAACCCTAACCCTAAACCTCACCCTAACCTTCACACTCACCCTCAACTTCAACCTCACCATAACTCTAAACCTAACACTAATCCTAAACCTAACTCTAAGCCTAACCCTAAACCTCAACATGACACTCACCCTAACCTTAACCCTAACACTAACCCTAACCCTAACCTTCGACCTAACCCTCCCCCTAACCCTAAATCTAACTATAAACCTCACCCTCACCCTTACCCTAAACCTCACCCTAACCCTAACCCTAACCCTCACCCTCACCCTCACCCTCACGGTAACTCTAACCCTAACCCTAAAAATAACACTAATCCTAACCCTAAACCTAACCCTAACCTTAAACCTAACCCTAATCCAAAAACTCACACTCACCCTAACCCTCACCCTCACACTCACCCTAACCCTAACCCTAACCCTAACCTCAACATAACCCCAACCCTCACCCTCACCGTAGCCCTTACCCTAACTTACACCCTAACCCTAAACTTAACCTGAAACCTAACTCTCACCCTAAACATAGCTCTAACCTTTAACCTAACCCTAACCCTCACCCTCACCCTCACCCTCAGCCTAAGCCTAAGCCTAAGCCTAACCCTAACCCTCACACTCAACCTAACCCTAACCCTAACCCTAACCCTAACCCGAACCCTCACCCGAATCCTCACCTTAACACTAACCCTAACATTAACCCTAAACCTAACCCACAATCTCAGATTCACCCTAATCCTAACTCTAACAATAAACGTCACCCTGACCCTCACCCTAACCCTAACCCTAAACCTAAACTTCACCCTAACCCTAAAACTCAAACTCACCCTGAGCCTAGCCCTCACCTTAACCCTAATCCTAACCCTAAACCTCATCCTAAACCTCCCCATAATTCTAAGCCTAACCCTCACCCTAACCCTAACTTTCTCACGCTCAACCTCACCCTCAGCCTAACCCTAAGCCTAACCCTAATCCTAACCCTCACCCTCAACCTCACCCTCAGCCTAAACCTAACTCTAACCCTAACCCTCACCCTAACATTAACCCTCATCCTCACCCTCACCCTAACTCTAATCCTAACCCTAACCCTAACCCTTAACTTCACACGCACCCTCACTTTAACCCTAATCCTAATCCTAACCCTATCACTAACACTCACCCCCACACTAAACCTCACCCTAACCCTTACCCTAACACTAAACCTAACCCTAATCCTAACCGTCACCCTAACCTTAACTCTAAACTTTAACCTCACCCTCACCGTAACCCTAAACCTAACCATAATCCTAAAACTCACCCTAAACCTAAACCTTAACCTAACACTTACCCTCACCCTAACACTTACACTAACCCTAACACTAACCCTCACACTAATGCTAACCATCACCCTAAACCTAAACCTCACCCTAACCCTAACTCTAACCCTCAACTTCAACTTAGCCCTCACCCTAACACTAACCCTCATCCTCACACTAAACCTCACACTAACCCTAACACTAATCCTCAATCTAACCCTGTCCCTCACATTAACCATAACCCGAAACCTCACCCTTACCTTGAACTTCACCCTCAGCCTAACCCTCACCGTTATTCTAATTGTCACCCTCATCCTAACCCTCACCCTAACCCTAACCCTCATCCTAACCCTCACCCTAACTGTAACCCTAACCATCACCCTAACCGTAACCCTCACCCTAACCTTCAACCTCAGCCTAACCCTAAGCCTAAACCTAAAACTATCCCTAAACCTCACACTCACCCTAGCCCTCACCCTAACTCTAATCCTAACCGTAGCCCTCATCCTAACACTAAATCTAACCATAAACTAAACCAGCACTCTATACCTAATCTTCATCCTCACCCTCACCCTCAGCCTAACACTAAGCCTAAGCCTAACCCTAACCCTAACCCTAAACCTCAACCTAAACCTCACCCTAACCCTAATCCTAACCCTAACCCTAACCCTAAACCTAAACCTCAACCTAACCCTCACCCTAAAACTAACCCTAACCCTAAACCTCACCCTTACTTTAGTCCTCACCCTAACCCTCACCCCAAACCTAAGCCTCACCCTCACCCAAACCTGAACCTTAACCCTCACCCTAACCCTACCCTTAATATTAACCCTAAACCTCACTCTAACCCTAACACTAACACTCACAATCTCCTTAGCCCTCACCCTAACCCTAATTGTAACCCTAAACCTCATCCTAACCCTCACCCTAACCCTAACCCTAACCCTCACCCTAACCATAAACCTGATTCTAACCCTCAAACTAGACCTAACCCTGAGCCTCACCATAACCATAACCCTAATCCTCACCCTAACTCTAAACATAATCCGATCAATAAACCTCAACCTAACCCTAACCCTAATCCTCACGCACACCCTAGCCCTCATCCTAAACCTAATCCTAACAGGAACCCTCATGCTAACCCTCACCCTAACCCTAACCCGAACCCTCACCTTAAACCAAGCCCTAATCCTATCCCTCACCCTATCCCTAAACTTAACCCTAACCCTAATCCTCACCCTCACAATAGCCCTCATATTAACCCTAATCTTAAACCTAACCCTCATCCTAACCCTCACCCTAAACCTAACCCTAACCCTCACCCTCACAATTAGCCTAAACCTAAGCCTAACCCTAACATTAACCGAAACCTAACCCTCACACTCACACTCACCCAAAACCTAATCCTACAACTAACCCTATCCCTAACCCTAAACCTCACCCTAAAACTCACGCTAAACCTAACCCGAAAACTAACCCTAACACTAACCCTCACACTAACCCTCACCTTAACACAAACTCTAACCCTAAACCTCACCCTCACCCTCTCCCTCAGACTATCATTAAGCCTAACCCTAACACTAACCTTAACCCTCACACTCACCCTCACCCTAACACTCAGCCTTACACTAAGACTAAGCTTAAGCCCAACCCTAACACTAACCCTCACCCTAACCATAACCCTCACCCTAACCCTAACACTCACACTAAGCCTAACACTAACCCTCACCGTCACCCACAAACTCACCCTAACCCTAACCCTCACCCTGATCCTAACTCTAAGCCTCAACCTCATGCTCTGCCTAAGCCTAAGCCTAAGCCTAAGCCTAACCCAAACCCTCACCTAACCCTAACCCGAACACTAACACTAACTCTAACCCTAAACCTCACCCTCAACCTAACCCTAAACTTAAGCCTAACTCTAAACCTCATCCTAACCCTAACCCTCACCCTCACCCTAGCCCTCACCCTAACCCTAATCTTAACATTAAATCTCATCCTAACCCTCACCCTAACCCTAACCCTAACCCTCACCCTAACCCTAGCCCTAACCCTAACCCTAACCCTCAACCTAATCCTAACCCTCACTCTCACCGTAAACCTAACCCTAACCCTCACCCTAACCCTAAACTTAACTCGAAACCTAACTCTCACCCTAGCCCTAAACCTAACCCTCATCATAACCCTAACCCTCACCCTCACCATCATCCTCAGCCTAACCCTAAACCTAATCCTAATTCTCACACTCAACCTAAACCTTACCCTAACCCTAATCCTAACACTAAGCCTAACCCTCACCATCACCCTAACCCTTACCCTAACCCTAAATCTAACACTAACCCTAACCCAAACCCTCAGCCTCACCCTAACCCTAACTCTAAACCTAAACCTCCCTCTCACCCTAACTCTAAACCTAAACCTCACCCTAACCCTAACCTTAAACCTAAACCTCATACTCACCCTAGCCCTCACCCTCACCCTAATCCTAAGCCTAACCCTCATCCTAACACTCACCCTAACTCTAACCCTAACCCTAACTCTCACCCTATGCCTAAACCTCACCCTCACACTCAGCCTCAGCCTAAGCCTAAGCCTAACCGTAAAAATAACCCTCACACTCACCCTAAACCTTACCCTAATCCTAATCCTAACCATAACCCTAACCCTCACCCTCACCCTATCCCTCACCTTAACCCTAACCCTAACACTAACCCTAACCCTAAACCTCACGCTCAGACTCAACCTAACCCTAACACTAACCATAATCTCACCCTCAACCTAAACCTAACCCTATACCTCACCCTAACCCTAAACATAAAACTCACCCTCAGCCTAGCCCTCCCCCTAACGCTAATACTAAGCCTAACCCTCATCCTAACACTCCCCCTAACCCTAATCTTAAACCTCACCCTAACCCTAACCCTCACCCTCACCCTCACCCTCAGCCTAAGCCTAAGCCTAACCTTAACCCTAACCCTCACACTCACACTAACCTTAAAACTAATCCTAATGCTGACACTAAACCTAACCCTCACCCTCACCCTAACCCTCACCATAACCCTAACCCTAATAACCCTAAACCTAACCCACACCCACAGCCTCACCCTAACCCTTATTCTAACCCTAAACGTCACCCTGACCCTAACCCTAAACCTAATAATAAACCTCACCCTAACCCTAAACCTAAACCTCACCCCCACCCTAGCCCTCACCCTAACCCTAATCCTAACCCTAATCCTCATCCTAACCCTCCCCATAAACCTAAGCATAACCCTCACCTTAACCCTAACGTTCTCACCCTCAACTTCACCCTCAGCCTAATCCGAAGCCTAAACCTAAACCTAACGTTAACACACAAACTCACCCTAAGCCTAACCCTAAGTCTAACCCTCAACCTAACCCTAACCCACATACTCACCCTCACACTAACCCTAATCCTCAACCTAACCCTAACCCTCTCCCTCCCCCTAACACTCACCATAACCCTAACCCTAACACTAACCCTAACCCTAACCCTCAACCTAACCCTCACTCTAACCCTGACTCTAAGCCTAAACCTTACAATCACCCTAACCCTAACTCTAACCCTAATCCAAACCCTAAACCTCAGCCTAACCCTACCCCTAACCCTCACCCTCACAGTAACCGTAAATATAAACCTTACCCTAACAATAACCCTAACCCTAACAATAAACCAAAACCTAACCCTAACCCTCATCCTAACCATATCCTTCACCCTAATCCTAACCCTCACCCTAACACTTACCCTCACCCCAACCCTAACCCTAACCCTCACACTCACCCTAACCTTTACCCTAAACCTAATCCTAACCCTAAACCTAACCCTCACCCTCACCCTAACACTCACCCTAACCCTAACTCCAACACTAACCCTAAACCTAACCCTCACCTCAGCCCCAACCTAACCTTAACTCTAAAATTAACCTCACCCTCACCCTAACCCTAAACCTAACAATAACCCTAACACTAACACTAACCCTCACACTAACCCTCACCCTAACACTAAGCCTAACCCTCACACTCACACTCACCCTAACCCTAAAGCTAACCCCTATCCCTCAACCTAGCCCTAACCTCCACACTCACCATGATCCTTACCCTAATCCTAAACCTAACCCTAAACTTAACCTGAACACTAACTCTCGCCCTAACCATAACCGTAACCCTCACCCTAACCCTAACCCTCACCCTAGCCCTCACCCTAAGCCGAACAGTAACCCTAACCCTAACCCTCACCCCAACCCTCACCCTAACCTTAAATCTAACCCTAAACCTCACCCTCACCCTACACCTAACTCTAAACCTAACCCTAACCCTAACCCTCAACCTCACCCTAACCCTAACTCTAACACTCACCCTCACGCTCACCCTAACTGTAACCCTAAACCTAACCCTAACAATAACCCTAACCCTAATCCTAACCCTCACCCTAACCATCAACCTCACCCTATCCCAAACCCTCACCCTAAATCTTACCCTCAACCTAACACTAACCCTAACCCTAAAGCTAACCCTCACACTAACCCTAACCCTAACCCTAACCCTAAACCTCAACCTAACCCTCACCATCACCCTAACCCTATCACTAACCGTAACCCTAAACCTCACCCTCCCTCTTCCCGTAACCCTATATCTAAACGTAAACTTCACCCTCACAGTAACCCTAACCTTAACCCTAAACACCAGCCTAACCCTAACCCTTATCCTCACCCGCACCCTAAACTTCACCATAACTATAACACTAACCCTAACAATAACCCTAACCCTAACCCTAACCATCACCCTAAACCTAATCCTCACCTCCACCCTCACACTCAGCCTAACCCTAAGCCTAAGCCTAACCCTCACACTAAGCCTCACACTCAACTTCACCCTAAGCCTAAACCTAACCCTAACCCTATCCCTAAACCTCAACCTAACCCTCACCCTCACCCTAACCCGAACACTAACCCTAACCCTAAACCTTACCCTAACTCTCCCCCTAACCATAACTCTAACCCTAAACCTCACCCTCACCCTAAACCTAACCCTAACCCTAAACCTCACCCTAAACCTCACCCTCACCCTCACCCTCCACCTCACCGTAACTCTAACCCTAACCCTAACAATAAAACTAACCCTAACACAACCATAACCCTAACACTAACCCTAACCATAACCATAACCCTCATCTTCAGCCTCAACCTAACAGCAATCTTTTTTTTTTTTTTTTGGGTCCGGTCGTGGGGCCTGAACTCTGGGCCTGGGCGCTGTCCTTAAGCTCTTCAGCTCAAGGCTAGCACTCTACCACTTGAGCCACAGCGCCACTTCCGGGTTTTTTCTTTTTGCTTATGTGGGGCTGAGGAATCGAACCCAGGGACTCGAGCATGCAAGGCAAGCGCTCTACCACTGAGCCACTTTCCCAGCCCCCCTAACCGCAATCTTAACCCTAACCATAACACTAAAAATAACCCTAACCCTAACCCTAATTCTCACCCCCACCCTCATCCTCAGCCTAACCCTAAGCCTAACCCTAACCCTAACCCTAACCCTCACCGTAACCCGAACCCTAACCCTAAACCTATACCTAAACCTAAACCTAAACTTAACCCTAACACTAAACCTAACCCTAATCCTCAGCTTCACCCTCGAGCTAACCCTCACCCTCATGCTCGGACTAAGCCTTAGCCTAAGCCTAAGCCTAACGGTACACCTGACCCTCACCCTAACACTAACCCTAACACTAACCCTAACTCTAAACCTAAACCTCACCCTCACCATAACTCTCAACCTAACCCTATCCCTCACCCTAACACTTACCCTCACCCTAAAACAAACCCTAACACTAACACTGATCCTCACCCTAACCCTAACCATCACCCTAACCCTAAAACTAAGCCTAACCCTAACCCTCACGCTCAGCCTAGTCCTCACCCTAACCCTAACACTCATCCTCCCCCTAAACCTCCCCCTAACCATAACACTAATCCTCAATCTAACCCTCAGCCTCACTCTACCCCTAACCATAAACCTCACCCTAACCCTAACCCTCACGCTTTCAGTAACCCTCACCTCAGCCTAACCCTCACGTTTACCCTTACCGTCAACCCCACACTAAACCTCACCCTAACCATTAACCTCACCCTCATACTAACCCTAACCCTAATACTAACCCTAACTCTAAACCTAAACCTCACCCTCACCCTCACCCTCAGCCTGAACCTAAGGCTAACCCTAACCCTAACATTAACCCTCACACTCATCCTAACCCTCACCCTAACCCTAACCCTAACACTAACCCTAACCCCTAAGCCTCACCCTCAGCCTCACCCTAACCCTAATTATAACCCTAAACCTCACCCTCACCCTAACCCTAACGCTAAACCTAACCCTAACCCTAACCCTCCCCCTAACACTCAACCTAACCATAACACTAATCACTAACCCTAACTCGAAACCTAACCCTAACACTAAACCTCACCCTCACCCTAACCCTAACCCTAACACTAACCCTAACCCTAACCCTCACCTTCAACCTCACCCTCAGCCTAAACTTAAGCCTAACCCTAAACCTAACCTAACACACACACTCACCCTTAACCTAACACTAATCCTCACCCTAACCGTAACCCTAATCCTAACCCTCCCCCTAACTCTCACCCTCACACTAACCCTAACACTAAGCCTAACCCTAACCCTCAACCTAACCCTCACCCTAACCCTAACTCTAATCCTAAATCTCACCCTCACCCTAACCCTAACTCTAACCTCAACCAAACCCTAAACCTCACCCTATCCCTAACCCTAACCCTAAACCTAACATTAACCCTAACCTTAACTCTAACCCTAAACCTCCCCCTCCCCCTAACCCTAACCCTAACCATGATGCTAAACGTCACCCTAAACCTAAACCTTACCCTAACACTTACCCTCACCCTAACACTAACACTAACAATAACCCTACCCTTAACCCTAACCATCACCCTTACCGTAACCCTAACCCTCATCCTAATCCTCATCCTAAACCTAACCGTAACCCGAAACCTCACCCTAACACTAACCCTAACCCTCACCCTAACCCTAGCCCCCACCCTAAAGGTAAACCTAACCCTAACGCTCAACCTAACCCTAAACCTCAAGCTCAAGGTAACCGTAATCCTAACCCTCACCCTAACCCTAAACTTAACCTGAACCCTAACTCTCACCCTAAACATAACCCTAACCCTCACTCAAACCCTAAACCTCACCCTCACCCTCACCCTCAGTGTAACCCTAAGCCGAACCCTAACCCTAACGCTAACCCTCACACTCACCCTAACCCTTACCCTAATCCTAATCCTAACCCTAACTCTAACCCTCAGCCTCAGCCTCACCTTAACCAAAAACCTCAACCTCACCCTAACCCTAACCCTAAACCTCACCCTATCCCTAACCCTAAACCTCACCCTCACCCTAGTCCTCAACCTAACACAAATCCTAACCCTAACCCACACCCTAACCCTCAACCTAACAATAACCTGAACCATCACTCTAAACCTAAACCTCAACCCCACCCTCATCCTCAGCCTAACCCTCAGCCAAAGACTAACCCTAACCCTAACGCTCACACTCAACCTCACCTTAACCCTAATCCTAACCCTAACCCTTAAACTAAACTTCAACCTAACCCTCACCCTAAGCCTAACCTTAACCCTAAACCTCACCCTCACCTTAGTCCTCAACTTAACCCTCACCCCAAACCTAACCCTCACCCTCACCCAAACCCGAACCCTAACCCTCACCCTCATCCTAATGCTACCCCTAACCCTAATCCTAAACCTCACCCTAACCCTAACACTAACCCTCACAATCACCCTATCCCTAACCCTAACCCTACCTCTAAACTTCATCCGAACCCTAAACCTGACCCTCAACATCACCCTCACCCTCACCCTTACCTTAACCTTAACCCTAACCCTAAACCTAAGAATAACACTAACCATAAACCTAACCCTAAACCTCACCCTCAGCGTAACTCTAACCCTAACCCAAACCTTCACCTTAACCCTAACACTGACCCTCACCCTAACCCTAAACCGAACCCTAACCCTAAACCGAACCCTCACCCTAGCATATATCCTAACCCAAATCCTAAACCTATCACTCACACTAACCCACACTCTAACCCTAAACCTAACCCTCAGCTTTAATCTAACCCTCACCCTCAGCCTCAGACTCAGCCTAACCCTAAGGCTAACACTAACTCTAACCCTAACACTCACCATCACCTTAACCCTAACCCTAACCCTAACCCCAACCCTAAACCACTCTAACACTAACCCTCAACATCAACCTAACCCTAACCTTAACACTCACCCTGGCACATACCCTAACACTATTCCTAACCCTAACGCTCACCCTAACCGTCACTCTAAACCTAACCCTAAACCTAACCCTCACCTTAACACTAACCCTCACCCTAATGCTAACCCTCACCCTACCCCTACCCATAACCCTCACACTAACCCTAAACCTCACCCTCACCCTAAACCTCACCCTCACCCTAACCCTAAACCTCACCCTCACCCTAGTGCTCACCCTAAACCTAACCCTAACCCTAACACTCACCCTAACCATAACCCTCACCATAACCCTAACACTCACACTAACCCTAAATCTAAACCTCTCCCTCACCCTCACCCTAACCCTAACCCTAACCCTCCCCCTCACCCTAAACCAAACCCTAACCCTAACACTCACCCTAACACTAACCCTAACCCTAACCCTAACCCTCACACTCACCCTCAACCTAGACCTAATCCTAAACCTAACCCTAACCCTCACAGTAACACTCAAACTAGCGCTCACCCTAACCCTAATCCTAACCCTAAATCTCATCTTAACCGTCACCATAACCCTAACCCTAACCCTCACCCTAACCCTAACCCTAACCCTCACCCTCATGCTCGGCCTAAGCATAAGCCTAAGCATAAGCTTAAGCCTAAACCTAACCTTCACACTAACCCTCAACCTAACCCTAACCCTAACACAAAAGCTAACTCTCACCCTAAACCTCACCCTCACCCTAACCCTAAATCTAACCCTAACCCTAAACATAAACCTAACCCTCAACCTAACCCTAAACCTCACACTCACCTTAAAAGTAAACCTAATCCTAACCCTAACAGTAACCCTAACCCTAACCCTCATTCTAACCATAATACTCACCCTAAACCTAACCCTCACCCTAAGACTTAAATTCACCCTAACACTAAACCTAACCCTAACACTAGCACTCACACTAACCCAAACTCTCCCCCTCACCCTAAACCAAATCCTAACCCTAACCCTCACCCTAACCCTAAGCCTAACCCTAACCCTAACCCTGACACTCACCCTCAACCTACACCTAATCCTAAACCTAACCCTAACCCTCACAGTAACCCTCAACCTAGCCCTCACCCTAACCCTAATCCTAACCCTAAACCTCATCCTAACCCTCACCCTAACCCTAACCCTAACCCTCACCTTAACCCTAACCCTCACCCTCATGCTCGGCCTAAGCCTAACCCTAAGCCTAAGCATAAGCCTAAACCTAACCCTCACACTAACACTCAACCTAACCCTAACCCTAACACAAAAGCTAACTCTAACCCTAAACCTCACCCTCACCCTAACCCTAACTCTAACCCTAACACTAAACATAAACCTAACCCTCAACCTAACCCTAAACCTCACACTCAACTTAACAGTAAACCTAATCCTAACCCTAATAGTAACCCTAACCCTAACCCTAACCCTCATTCTAAACATAACACTCACTCTAAACCTAACCCTCACCCTAACACTTAAATTCACCCTAACACTAAACCTAACCCTAACAGTAGCACTCACACTAACCCTCACCCTCACCCTCACCCTAGCCCTCACCCTAACCCTAACCCTCATCCTCATCCTAAACCTCACAGTAACCCTAAAACTAATCCTCAATATAAACCTCACCCTCACCTTAACCCTAACCCTCACCCGAAACCTTACCCTCACCCTTAATTTAATCCTCACTCTCAGCCTAACTCTCACCTTAAGCCTTACCTGCACCCTCACCCTAACCCTCACCCTAAGCCTAACCCTCATCCTAACACTCACCCTGACCGTAACCCTAAGCCTAACCCTAACCCTAACCCTCACCCTCACCCTAGACATCATCTTAACCCTAATCCTAACCCTAAAACTAACCCTAACCCTAACCATCACCCTTAACCTAATCCTCAACCCCACCCTCACCCTCAGCCTAACCCTAAGCCTAAGCCTAATCCTAACCCTCACCCTCACACTCAGCCTCACCATAACCCTAATCCTAAACCCAACCCTAACACTAACCCTAAACCTCAACCTATCCCTCCCCCTAACCCTCCCCATAACTCTAACTCTAACCCTAAACTTCAACCTCACCCTAACCCTCACCCTAAACCTAAATCTAACCCTCACCCTCACCCTCACTGTAACTCTAACCCTAACTCTAACAATAACACTAACCCTATCCATCACCCTAACCCTAACCCTAACCCTAAACCTCACCCGAAGCCTAACCCAAAACCTCAACGTCAGCCTCACCCTAACCGTAAACTTAACCTTAACCATAACACTAACAATAACCCTAACCCTAATCCTAACACTGATCCTCACCCTCACCCTAACCCTCACCCTCAGGTTAAGGCTAAGCCTAACCCTATCCCTAAGCCTAACACAATCACTCACCCTAAAATTAACCCTAATCCTAATCCTAACCCTAACCCTAACACTCATCCTAACCCTCACCCTAACCCTAACCCTAACACTAACCCTAACACTCAACCTAACCCTAATTCTAACCCTAACCCTCACCCTCAACTTCACCCTCACCCTAATCCTAACCCTAAACCTCACCCTAACCCTAACCCTTACCCTCACCCTCACTGTATCTCTAACCATAACCCTAACAATGACACTAAACCTAACCCTAACCCTCACCGTCACCCTCACCGTAACACTAACCCTAACCCAAACCCTCACCCTAGCCCTCACCTTAGCCCTAATCCTAAACTTAAACCTCACCCTAACCTTCACCCTAACCCTAAAACCCTAACAGTCACCCTAATCCTAACCCTTAACCTCACCCTCACGCTAGGACTAAACCTAAGACTAAGGCTAACCCTAACCCTAACTTTCACACTCACCCTCACCCTCATCCTCACAGTAACTCTAACCTTACCCCTAACAATAACACTAACCCGAACCTTAACCCTAACCCTAATCCTCACCTTGACAGTAAACCTCAACCTAAACCAAGCCCTCACCCTAACACTAACACTAATCCTAACCCTAAACCTTACCCTAACCTAACCCTAAACCTCACTCTCAGCCTCAACCTCAATGTAAACTTAATCTTCATGATAACACTAACAATAACCCTAACCATAACACTAATCCTAACCCTCAGCCTCACCCTAACACTAACCCTCACTCTCACCGTAACCCTAACCTAACCCTCACCCTAACCCTAAACCTAACCCTAATCCTAAACCTCGCCATAATGGTAACCCTAACCCTCACCCTCACCCTTGCCCTCATACTAACCCTAATCCTAACCCTAAACCTCATCCTAACCCTGACTCTAACCATAACCCTAACCCTCAACCTAACCCTAACCCTAACCTTGAAGCTAACCCTAACACTCACCCTCACCCTCACACTCAGCCTCAGCCTAACCCTAAACCTAAGCCTAACCCTAACCCACACACTCACCCTCACCTTAACCCTAATCCAAACACTAACCCTCACCCTAACACTCCCACTAATCCTAACCCTAAACGTAAACCTCACCCTCACCCTAACCCTAACTCTAACACTGAACCTAAACCTAAACCTCACCCTAACCCTAACCCAAACCCTCACCCTCACCGTAACAGTAACCCTAACCCTAACAATAACCCTAACCCTAACGCTAACACTAACCCTAAACATAAACCTCACCCTAATGCTAACCCTCACCCTAGAACTAACCCTAATACTAACACTAACCGTCACACTAACCCTAACCATCACCTTAACCCTAAACTTCAAAATAACCCTAAACCTAACCCTCACCCTCACCATAGCCCTATCACTAACCCTAACCCTCATGCTCACCCTAAACCTCACACTAACCCTAACACTGACACTCAATTTAACCTCACCCTCACCCTAACCCTAACCCTAATCCTCACCCTAACTCTCACCCTAACCTTAACCCTCACTTTTACCCTTACTGTCACACTCACCCTAACCCTCACCCTAATCCTAACCCTAATTCTAACCCTCATCCTAAACATAACCCTAACCATCACGCTAACCGTAACCCTCAACCTCACAATCAGCCTCAGTCTAAACCTAAGCATAAGCCTAACCCTAACCCTAAACCTCACCTTCACCCTAGTCCTCACCCTAACCATAATCCTAACCCTAACCCTAAAAATAACACTAATCCTAACCCTAACGCTCATTCTAACCCTAAACCTCACCCTAACCCTGATCCTCACCCAAACACCTTACACTAACAATAACCCTAACCCTAACCCTAACCCTCATTCTAACCCTAACCCTCACCCTAACCCTTACCCTCACCCTAACACTTACCTTACCCTAACACTAACCCTAACCCAAACACTAAACCTCACACTAACCCTAACCCTCACCCTACCCTAACCCTAACCCTAAACCTCTCACTAACCGTAACCCTAACCCTCACCCTCACTCTCCCCCTCACCCTAACCCTCACCATATCTCTAACCCTAACCTTAACAATAACACTAATCCTAACCCGAACACTAACCCTAATCCTAATCCTAACCCTAATACCCACCCTCAGCCTTACCTTCACCACAAACTTAACCCTAACCATAACACTAACAATAACCCTAACCATCACCCTAACCCTAACATTAACCCTCACCTTAACCCTAACCCTAACCCTAATCCTAACCCTATACCTCATCCTAACCCTCACCCTAACCCTAACCCTAAACCTCAACCTAACCCTAACCCTCACCCTCACACTCAGCCTAACCCTAAACCTAACCCTAACACTAACCCTCACACTCACACTCAAGCTAACCCTAATCCAAAATCTAACCCGAACCCTAACCATAACCCTCAACCTAACCCTCACCCTAACCCTAACCCTAACAGCAATCCTAACACTAACCTTCACACTAACCCTAACTCTAACCCTAAACCTCACCCTCACCCTCACTTTAATCCTTACCCTCAACCTCAGCCTAAACCTAAGCCCGACCCTAACCTGAATCCTCACACTCACACTCACCCTCACCCTAACACTAATCCTAATCCCAGCCCTAACCCTAAACGTCAACCTAACCCTAACCCTCACAATAACCCTAAACCTAAAACTAACCCTAACGCTAACGCTCACCCTAACCCTAAATCTAAACCTAAACCCCAACCCTAACCCTAACCCTAACCCTAAACCTCACCCTAAACATAACCCTAAACCTCACCTTCACCCTAGCCCTCACTCAAACCCTAATCCTAACTCTAACACTCATCCGAACCCTAACCCTAACCCTAAACCTAACCATCACCCTAACCCTAACACTCAGCCTCAACCTTACCTAAACCTACCCTCACCCTCAGCTTTACACTAATCCTATCACTATTCCTAACCCTAAACCTCGCCTTCACACTAACAGTCAGCTAATTCTTAACCTCACACTAATCCTAACCCTAACCCTAACCCTAACTCTCACACTAAACCTAAACCTTAACCTAACCGAAACCCTACACCTTACCCTAAACCTCATCTTAACCCTAACTCTAACCCTCACCCTAACCCGAACCCAAAACCTCAACATCACCCTAAATCTGACCTAACCCTAATAACAACCCTAAACCTCACCTGAACCCTAACCCTCACCCTGAACCTAACCCTCACCCTAACCATCAGCCTAACCCTCATCCTAACCCTAAGCATAACCCTTACCCTAACCCTCACCCTAACCCTCACGCTAACCCAAACCTTAACCCTAACCCTCACCCTCACCCTAACCCTCATCCTAACACTTAACCTCATACTCGCCCTAAACCTCACACTTAATCGAATCCTCACCGTAACTCTAACCCTAACAGTCACCCTCACCGTCACCCCCATACTAAGCCTAACCCTAACCCTCACCCTAATCCTAAAACCCACCCTAATCCTCACCCTAAAAATCACCCTAACTCTAATGCAAGTCTAAAACTCACCCTAACCCTCATGCTATCACTTATCCACAGCACAAAACTAACCCTAACCTTAACCCTCACCCTCACCCTAACCCTAATCCTAACCCTAACCCTCATCCTAACCCTCACACTAACCCTAAGGTTAACCATAACCCTAAGCCTAATCCTCACACACCCTCACCCTCAGCCTAACCCTAAGCCTAAGCCTAATCCTAACCCTAACCCTCACACTCACCCTCACTCTAACCCTAATCCTAACCCAAAACCTAAACCTAACCCTAAACATCAACCTTACCCTCACCCTAAACCTAATGCTAACCCTAACACTAACCCTAACCTAAACACTCACCCTTACCCTCCCCCCCAACCTAACTCTAACCCTAAACCTCTCCCTCACCTTATCCCTAATACTAACCCTAACTCTAAACCTCACCGAAACCCTAACCCTCACCCTCACCCTCACCCTCACCCAAACCCTAAGTCTAACCCTAACCCTAACATTAACACTAATCCTAACCCTAAAACTAACCCTAACCCTAAGTGTAACCCTAACCCTCACCCTCACTGTAACCCTAAACCTCATCCAAAAGCTCACCCTAACCCTAACCCTAACCCTAAAACTCACCCTAACACTAACCCTAACCCTCACCGTCACCCAAGCCCTCACCCTAACACTAATAATAACCCTAATCCTCATCCTAACCCTCACCCTAACCCTAACTCTAACCCTAAAACTCACCCTAACCCTAACACTAACTAAAACCCTAACCCTAACACTAAACATCACCCTAACCCTAACCCTCACCCTCATCCTCACTGTAACCCTAACCCTAAACATAACAATAACCCTAAACCTAACCCTAAACCTCACCCTAAACATAACACTCACCCTAACCCTAACTCTCACCCTAACACTTACCCTAACCATTACCCTAACCCTAACTCTAACACTAACCCTCACAGTAACCCTAACTCTCACCCTAATCCTAAACCTCACCCTAACCCTAACCCTAACCCTAACCCTCACCCAAACCCTAACCCTCACTCTCACCCTACTTCTAACCATAACCCTCACCCTAACCCTAACCCTCATCCTCACTGTAAACCTCACACTAACCCTAACCCTAATCCTCAATCTAACCCTCACCCTCACCCTAACCCTCACCCTCACCCTAACCCTCACACTCACCCTAAACCTCATCCTATCCCTTATGCTAACCCTCACATTAATCCTTACCCTCACCCTTAATGGAACACTCACCCTCAGCCTAAACCTCACCTTTACTGTTACCGTCATGCTCACCCTAAGCCTCACCCTAAAACTTACACTCATCCTAACACTCACCCTAACCCTAACCCTATCCATCACCCTAACCCTATCAATCACACTCACCCTCACCCTCAGCTTAAACCTATGCCTAAGCCGAACCCTAACCCTAAACCTCACCCTCACCCAACCCCATTACCGTAAAACTTATCCTAACCCCAACCCTCATCCTAATCCTCACCCTAACCCTAACCTTAACCATCACCCAAAACCTATTCCTCACCCCCACCCTTATCCTCAGCCTAACCCTAAGCCTAAGCCTAACCATAAACCTCACATTCACCCTAGCCCTCACCCTAAACCTAATCCTAACCCGAACCTTCATCCTAAACCTCACCACAACCCTAACCCTAACCATCACCCAAACCCTATTCCTCACCCCACCCTCAGCCTAACCCTAAGTCTAAGACTAACCCTAACCCTAACCCTCACCCTCACCCTAGCCTGCACCCTAACCCTAACCCTAAACTAACCCGAACCCAAATCCTAAACCTAAACCTAAACCTAACCTTAATCCTCACCCTAGCCCTCACCGTAACCATAATCCTAACCCTAAACCTCATCCTAACCCTCACCCTAAACCTAACCCTAACCCTCACCCTAACCCTAACCCTCACCCTCACCCTCAGCCCAACCCTAACCCTAATCCTCACACTCACACTCACGCTAAACCTAATCCTAAATCTAACCCGATCCCAAAACATAACCCTCACCCTAACCCTCATCCTAACCCTAATCCTAACAGCAATCCTTACACTAAACCTCACACTAACCCTAACTCTAACCCTAAACCTCACACTCACCCTCACCTTAAGCCTCACCCTCAACCTCAGCCTAAACCTAAGGCTCACCCTAACCCTAACCCTAACCCTTACACTCACCCTCACCCTCACCCTAACACTAATTCTACTCCCAGCCCTAACCCTATCCCTCACCCTAACCCTAACCCTCACCCTAAACCTAAACGGAACATTAACCCTAAACCTAACCCTCACCCTAACCCTAACTCAAACCTAAACCTCAGCCTCACCTTAACCCTAACCCTAACCCTAACCCTAAACCTCACGCTAAATATAACCCTAAACCTCACCTTCACCCTAGCCCTCACCCAAAACCTAATCCTAACTCTAACCCTCATCCTAACCCTCACCCTAACCCAAACCCTAACCATCACCCTAACCCTAATCCTCAGCCTCAACCTCACCCTCAGCCTAACCTTAAGCCTAAACCTAAACCTAACCCTAACCCACACACTCACCCCCACCCTAACCCTAATCCTAATCCTAGCCCTAACAATAACCCTAACCCTAAACCTAACCCTCAACCGAAACATAACCCTCATCCTAACCCAAACCCTGACCCTAACACTTACCCTCACCCTAGCACTAACCTTAACTCTAACCCTAACACTCACACTAATCCTAACCCTCACAGTAACCATAAACTTCACCCTAACCTTAACCCTAACCCTAACCTAAACCTAACCCTCATCCTAGAACTCACCCTAACCCTAATTCTATCTCTAAACCTAACCCTAACCCTAACCCTCAACCTCACCCTAAACCTCACACTAACCCTAACCCTAATCCTCAATCTAACACTCACCCTAACCGTAACCCAAACCCTTAACCTAACCCTCACCCTAACCCTAACCCTCACCCTTATCTTAACCCTCACCCTCAGCCTAACCCTCACCTTTACCCTTACCATCACTCTCACCCTAACCCTCAACCTTACCCTAACCCTCACCCAAGCCCTCACCCTAACCATAACCCTAAACCTCACCCTCACCCTCAGATTTACACTAATCCTATCACTATTCCTAACCCTAAACCTCACCCTCACACTAACAGTCAGCTAATTCTTACTCTCAAACTAATCCTAACCCTAACCCTAACCCTAAGTCTCACAATAAACCTAACCCTCACCCTAACCGTAACTCTATCCCTTACCCTAACCCTCACCTTAACCCTAACTCTAACCCTCAACATAACCTGACCCAAAACCTCAACGTCACGCTAATTCTGACCCTAACCCTTATAACAACCCTAACCCTCACCCTCACCCTAACCCTCACTCTAATCATAACCCTAACCCTCACCCTAAACCTCACCCTAACCCGAACCTTAACCCTAACCCTCACCCTCACCCTAACCCTCATCCTAACACTTAACCTCATCCTCACCCTAAACCTCACACTTAACCGAATCCTCAATGTAACTCTAAACCTAACCGTCAACCTCACCATCACCCTCACGCTAAGCCTAACCCTAACCCTCACCCTAACCCTAAAACTCACCCTAATCCTCACCCTAACCCTCACCCTAACCCTAATGCTAAGTCTAACACTCACCCTAAACCTCATGCTATCACTTATCCACACCACAAACCTAACACTAACCTTAACCCTCACCCTCACCCTAAACCTCACCCAAAACCTAAACCTAATCCTAATCCTCACCCTAATCCAAACCCTAACATGAACCCTCACCTAACCCTAAACCTAACCCTCTACCTCACCCTAACCCTCACCATCACCCGAACCCTCAACCTAATCCTAACGCTCACCCACACCCTAAACCTCAAGCTCACCCTTACCCTAACCCTCAACTAATCCTCACCCTAACCCTAACCATTACCTAACCAAGACTCTCACCCTCACCCTCACCTTCACCCTAACCCTCACCCTCACCCTAGACCTCACCCTAACCATAACCATAACCCTGAACCTCACCCTCACCCTCACCCTCAACCTCAGCCTATCCCTAATCATATCCCTAATTCTAACCCTAACCCTATCCCTCATCCTAACCCTCACCATAACCCTTACCCTCACCCTCACTCTCACCCTAACCGTAACCCTCACACTAAACCTAAACCTCACCCTAAACCTAAACCTACCCCTCACCCTAAACCTCACCATAAACTTCACGCTATCCCTAAACCTCACCCTCACGCTAGCCCTCACCCTAACCCTAATTCTAACCCTAACCTTCACCCTAACCCTCATCCTCACCCTAAACCTCACACTAACCCTAACCCTAATCCCCAATCTAACCCTAACCCTAATCCTAACCCTAACCTTCACCCTAACCCTAACCCTCACCCTTACCGTAACTCTCACCCTTAGCCTTACCCTCAACTTTACTCTTACCATCACGCTCATCGTAACCCTCACCCTAACCCGAACCCTCATCCTAACCCTCACCCTAACCCTAACCCTATCCATCACCATAACCCTAACCCTCACACTCACCATCACCCTCAGCTTAAACCTATGCCTAAGCCTAACCCTAACCTTAACCCTCCCCTCACCATAGCCCTCACCCTAACCCTAATCCTAACCCTAACCCTCATCCTAACCCTCACCTAACCCTAAGGTTATCCATCACCCTAAGCCTAATCCTCACACCCACCCTCACCCTCAGCCAAACCCTAAGACTAAGCCTAATCCTAACCCTAACCCTCACACTCAGTCTCACCCTAACCCTAATCCTAACCCTAAACCTAGCCCAAACCCTAAACCTCAACCTTACCCTCACTCTAAACCTAAAGCTAACCGTAACACTAACCCTAACCCTAACCCTCACCCTAAACCTCCCCCTCAAATTAAGTCTAACCCTAAACCTCACCGTCACCCTATCCCTAATCCTAACCCTAAAACTAACCCTTACTCTAACCCAAAGCTTCACTCTCAGCCTCAGCCTCATGGGAAATGTAACCCTAACCATAACATTTACAATAACCCTAACCCTAATCCTAACCATCACACTCATCATAACCATAATCCTAACCCTAACCCTTGCCCTAACCTAAACCCTCACTCTCACTGAAACCCTAACCCTCATCTTAACCCTCAACCTAACCTAACCTTAACACTCACCCTAACCCTTTACCTCACCCTAATCCTAACACTAAGCCTGACCTAAACCTCCTCCTCACCCTCAAGCTGGGCCTAAGCCTAAGCCTAAGCCTAAGCCTAGTCCTAACCCTAACCCTAACAAAAACCCTAACCCTCAACCTAAAACTCAACCTAACCCTAACCCTAACCCTAACCCTAAACTTCACATTAACCCTAACCCAAACCCTACCTCTCATCCTGACACTCAAGCTAACTTTAACCCTCACCCTCACCAGAACCCTAAACCTAACACTAACCCTAAACCTCACCTTAAGGCTAATTCTAAACCTAACCCTAACCCTAACCGGCACCCTAACCCTAATCCTCACCTAAACCCTCACCCTCAGCCTAACCCTAAGGCTAACAGTAAGCCTAACCCTCACACTCACCCTCACCCTAACCATAAACCTAAACCTAACCCAAGCCCTAACACTTACCCTCAACCTTACCCTCACCCTAACCCTAAACCTAACACTAACCCTAACCCTAACCCTCAACCTAAACCTCACACTAACCCTAACACTAACCCTAAAACTGACCTTCACCCTAACCCTAACTCTAACCCTAACCCTAACCCTAAATCTCACACTAACCCTAGCATTAAACCTCACCCTCACCCTCACCCTCACCGTAACCATAACCCTAACCCTAACAATAACACTAACCTTAATCCTAAGCCTCACCATAAACATAGCCCTCACCCTAACCCTCAACCTCAACCTAACACATAAGCTCACCCTAACACTAACCCTCACACTAAGCCTACCCCTCACCGAAACCCTAAACCTCACACTAACCCTAACCCTAGTCCTCAATCTAATCCTCACTCTCACCCTAACCCTAAACCTTACCCTTGCCCTCACCCTCACCCTAACCCTAACCCTTACCCTTACTCTATACCTCACCCTAACCCTAACCCTCCCCCTTAACGACAACCTCACCCTCAGACTAACCCCCACCTTTAACCTTAAGGACACCCTCAACCTAACCCTCACCATAACCCTAAAGCTGAACCTTAATAATCACCCTAACTCTAACCCTAAGCCTCACCCTAACCCTAACACTCACCCTAACCCTAACACTCACCCTCACCCTCACCCTCAGCCTAACCCTAAGCCTAAGCCTAACCCTAACTCTAACCCTCACACTCACCCTCTCCCTAACCCTAATCCGCATCCTAACCCTAACCCTAACACACACCACCACCCTACCCCTCACCCTAACCCTCACCCTACCCGTAACACTAACCCTAACCCTAACCCTCACCCTAACCGTCACCCTAACCCTATCTCTAACACTAAACGTCAAACTCACACTGACCCTAAATTTAACCCTAACCCTAAACCTCACCCTAAACCTAACCCTAAACCTCACCCTCACCCTAGCCCTCACCATAACCATAATCCTAAAACTAACCCTCATCTTAACCCTCATCCTAACCCTAACCCTCACCCTAACCCTAATCCTAACCATAACCCTAACTCTAAACCTCACCTTAACCCTAATCCTAAAACTAACCCTAACCCTAACCCTCATCCTAACCCTCACTTGAACCCTAACTGTAACCCTAAACCTCACCCTCAACCTCACCGTAACTCTAACCCTAACCCTAAACCTAAACCTCACCCTAACCCTAACACTCACCCTCACCCTCAACGTAACCCTAACTCTAAACTTAAAAATCACCCTAAACCTAACACTAACCCTCACCCTAACCATAATCCTCACCCTAACCCTAACCCTCACCCTAACACTTACCCTCACCCTAACACTAACCCTAACTCAAACACTAACCCTCACAGTAACCCTAACTCTCACCCGAACCCTAAACCTCACCTAAACCCTAACACTAACCCTCAGCCTCACCCTAGCCCTCACCCTAACCCTAATTCTAACCCTAAACCTCACCCTAACCCTAACCCTCATCCTCAACCTAAACCTCACACAAACCCCAATCCTGATCCTCAATCTAACCCTCACCCTCACCCTAACCCTCATCCTAATCCTTACCCTAAAACTCAACCTAATCCTAACCCTCACCCTTAGGGGAACAGTCACCCTCAGCCTAACACTCACCTTTATTCTTACCGTCACATTCAGGCTAACCCTCACCCTAACCCTAACCCTCATCCTAACACTCACCCTAACCCTAACCCTATCCATCATCCTAACCCAAACCCTCAAACTCACCCTCACCCTAAGCCTAACCTTAAGCCTAAGCCTAAGCCTATCCCTAATTCTAAACCTCACCCTCACCCTAGCCCTCACCCTAAACCTAATCCTAACGCTAAGCCTCATCCTCACCCTCAACCTAACCCTAACCCTAAACATCACCCAAAACCTATTCCTCACAACCATATTCACCCTCAGCCTAACACTAAGACTAAGCCTAACCCTAACCATAACCCTCAACCTCAGGCTCACCCTCACCGCAAACTAAACCCAAACCATAACACTAACAATAACCCTAATTTAAACCGAAACCCTAACCTTAATCCTCACGCCCACCCTCACCCTCAGCCTAACCCTAAACCTAACCCTAAACCTAAACCTAACCCTAAACCTCACCCTAATCCTCAGCCTCACCCTAACCCAAACACTAACATGAATCGTCACCCTAACTCTAAGCCTAACCCTAACTCTCAAACTCAACCTCAACATAACAATAAACCTAACCCTAAACCTCACCCTAAACCTAACACTCACCCTCAACCTCAACCTCACTGCAAACTTTACCCTAATCATAAAAATACAAATAACCCTAACCCTAACCCTAACCTTAACCCTAATCCTCACCCCTACCCCCACCTTCAGCCTAACCATAAGCCTAATACTAAACCTAACCCTAAGCCTCACCATAACCCTAAACCTAACCCTCACCCTAACCCTAACCCTAACACTAAACCTCACCTTAAGGCTAACTCTAAACCTAACCCTAACCCTAAACCGCACCCTAACTCTCACACTTACACTCTACGTCAGCCTAACCCTAAGCCTAAACCAAACCCTAATTCTAACCCTCACACTCACCCTCAAACTAACCATAATCCTCAACCTAACACTATCCCTAACCCTAAACCTCACCCTAACGTTAACCCTAATCCTAACACTAACACTAACCCTAAACCTAACCCTCACCCTAACCCTCCTCCTAAACCTATCTCTAACCCTAAACCTCAAACTTACCCTGACCCTAAACCTAAACCTAACC
This sequence comes from Dipodomys merriami, assembly GCF_024711535.1. Classification (NCBI taxonomy): domain Eukaryota; kingdom Metazoa; phylum Chordata; class Mammalia; order Rodentia; family Heteromyidae; genus Dipodomys; species Dipodomys merriami. The sequence continues at coordinate 61,234 of NW_027202685.1, forward strand.
CTAAACCACACCCTAACACTAAACCTCAACCTCACTCTAGCCCTCACTCTAACCCCAATCATAAACCTAACCCTCATTCTAACCCTCACCTTAACCCTAAACCAAACCCTCACCCTAACCTACACCCTCACCCTAACCCTCAGCCTAACCCTAAGCCTAACCCTAAACCTAACCCTAACACTAACCCTCACACTCACACTCATGCTAACCCTAATCCTAAATCTAATCCTATCCCTAACCATAACGCTCACCCTAACCCTCACCCTAACACTAACATTAACACCATCCCTATCGCTAACCCTCACACTAACCCTAACTCTAACCCTAAACCTCACCCTCACCCTCACCTTAACCCTCACCCTCAACCTCAGCGTAAACCTAAGCCTAACCCTAAACCTAACCCTAACACTAACCCTCAAACTCACACTCACCCTCACAAAAACTCTTATCTTAATCCCAGCCCTAACCCTAACCCTCACCCTAAACCTAACCCTCACCCTAACCCTAAACCTAACACTAACCCTAACAGTAACCCTCACTCTAACCCTAACTCTAAACCTAAACCTCACCCTCACCTTAACCCTAACCCTAAACTTAACCCTAACCCTATACCTCACCCTAAACATAACCCTAAACATCACCTTCACCCTAGCTCTCACCCAAACCCTAAACCTAACCCTCAAACTAAACATAACCCTAACCCTAACCCAAACCCCCACCCTAACACTTCCCCTCACCCTAACACAAAACCTCACACTAACCCCAACTCTCACAGTAAACCTAAACCTCACCCTAACATTAACCCTAACCCTAACCTAAACCTCACCCTCACCCTAGCCCTCACCCTAACCCTAATTCTAACCCTAACCCTCAACCTAAACCTAACCCTCAACCTCACCCTAAACCTCACACTAACCCTAACCCTAATCCTCAATCTAACCCTCACCCTAAACGTATCCTGAACACTTAACCTAATGCTCACCTTAACCCTAACCCTCACCCTTATCTTAACCCTCACACTGAGCCTAACCCTCACCTTTACCCTTACCATCACTCTCACTCTAACCCTCAACCTTAACCTAACGCTCACCCAAGCGCTCACCCTAACACTAAGCCTAAACCTCACCATCACCCTCAGGTTTACACTAATCCTATCACTATTCCTAACCCTAAACCTCACCCTCACCCTAACAGTCAACTAATTCTTACCCTCACACTAATCCTAACCCTAACCCTAAACCTAACTCTCACAATAAACCTAACCCTCACCCTAACCGTAACCCTACACCTTACCCTAACCCTCACCTTAACCCTAACTCTAACCCTCAACCTAACCCTCACCCAAAACCTCACTGTCACCCAAAATCTGACCTTAACCCTTATAACAACCCTAACCCTCACCCTCACCCTCACCTTAACCCTCACCCTAACCCTCACCCTAATCATAACCCTAACCCTCAGCCTAACCCTCACCCTAACCCTATGCATAACCCTAACCCTAACCCTCACCCTAACCCTCACCCTAACCCTCATCCTAACACTTACCCTCATCCTCACACTAAACCTCACACTTAACCGAATCCTCACCGTATCTCTAACCCTAACCGTCACCCTCACCATCACCCTCACGCTAAGCCTAACCCTAACCCTCTCCCTAACCCTAACACTAACACTAACACTCACTTAACCGTAACCCTAACCTTCTACCTCACCCGAACCCTCACCCTAACCCTAATGCTCACGCACACCCAAAACCTCAAGCTCACCCTTACCCTAAACCTCAACTAATCCTCACCATAACCATAACCATTACCTAACCAAGAACCTCACCCTCAACCTCACCTTCAACCTAGCCCTCACCATCACCCAAACCCTATCCCTAACCCTAAACCTCACCCTCACCCTCACCCTCTACCTCAACCTATCCCTAACCCTATCCCTAATCCAAACCCTAACCCTCACCCTCACCCTAACCCTCACCATAACCCTTAGCCTCACCCTAACCGTAACCCTCACACTAATCCTAACCCTCACCCTAAACCTAAACCTATCCCTCACCCTAAACCTCACCATAAACTTAACCCTAACCCTAACCCTCACCCTCACGCTAGCCCTCAACCTAATCCTAATTCTAAACCTAACCCTCACCCTAATCCTCATCCTCACCCTAAACCTCACACTAAGCCTAAACCTAATCCCCAATCTAACCCTAACCCTAACCCTTACCCAAACCCTCACCCTAACCCTAACCCTAACGCTCACCCTCACCCTCACCCAAATGGTAAGTCTAACCCTAACCCTAACATTACCACTAATCCTAACCCAAAAACTAACCCTTACCCTAACCCTAATCTTCACTCTCAGCCTCACCCTCACTGGAAATGTAACCCTAACCATAACATTTACAATAACCCAAACTCTAATCCTAACCATCACCCTCACCCTAACCATAATCCTAACCCTAACCCTCGCCCTAACCTTAACCCTCACTCTCACTGAAACGCTAAACCTCATCTTAACCCTCACCCTAACCTAACCTTAACCCTCACCCTAACCCTTAACCTCACCCTAATCCTAACACTAAGTCTAACCTAAACCTCCTCCTCACCCTCAAGCTGGGCCTAAGCCTAAGACTAAGCCTAAGCCTAGTCCTAACCCTAAACCTCACCTAAACACTAACCCTAACATTAACCCTAACTCTAACCTTAAACCTCACTCTCACCCTAACCCTAACTCTAACCCTAACCCTAAAACTAAACCTCATCCTAACACTAAACCTAACACTCAACCTCACCCTCACATTAACCATAACCATAAACTTAACCCTAACAATAACTCTAACCATAACCCTAACCGTCACACTTACCATAAGCCTCACCCTAACATTTACCCTCAACCTAACACTCACCCTAACCCTAACACTAACCCTCACACTGACCCTAACCATCACCCTAAACCTAAGGCTAACCCTCACCCTAACCATAAACCTCACCCTCAACATCACCCTCAGGCTAACCCTAAGCCTAACCCTAAACCTAACCCTAACAATAACCCTAACCTTAATCCTAACCCTCACCCTAACCATAACCCTCACCCCAAACCAAACCTCACCCTAACACTTACCCTCCCACTAACACTAACCCTGACCCTAACACTAACCCTCAAATTAACCCTAACCCTAACCCTTAACCTCAACCTAACCCGCACCCTCACCCTAACCCTAACACTAACCCTAACCCTAACCCTCACCCTAACACTCCCCCTAAAACTATGTCTCACCCTAAACCTCACCCTCACCCAAATCCTTACCCTAACCCTAACCCTAATCCCCACCCTAACCCTAACCCTAACCCTGACCCGCACCCTAACCCTCACCGGAAATCTAACCCTAACACTAACAATACCACTAACCCTAAACAAAACCATCACCCTAACCCTAATCCTCACCCCAACCCTCACCCTCAGCCTAACCTGAAGCCTAAGACTAGCCCTCAACCTAACCGTCACACTCACCCTCACCCTAACACTAATTCTAAACCTAATCCTATCCCTAAACCTCAACCTAACCCTCACAATCACCCTAACCCTAACACTAAACCTAACCCTAAACCGCAACCTAACAGTCCCCCTAACCATAACTCTATCCATAACCCTAAGCCTAAACCTAACCCTCACCCTAAACCTAACCCTAAACCTAACCCTTAACCTCACCCTAAACCTCACCCAAAGCCTAAACCCTCACCCTCACCCTCAACCTCACAGTAACTCTAACCCTAACCCTAACCCTAACAATACCACTAACCCTAAACAAAACCATCACCCTAACCCTAATCCTCACCCCCACCCTCACCCTCAGCCTACCCCGAAGCCTAAGCCTAAGCCTCAACCTAACCCTCACACTCACCCTCACCCTAACCCTAACCCTAAACCTAATCCTATCCCTAAACCTCAACCTAACCCTCACAATCACCCTAACCCTAACACTAAACCTAACCCTAAACCGCAACATATCAGTCCCCCTAAGCATAACTCTAACCCTAACCCTAAGCCTAAGCCTAACCCTAACCGTCACCATAACCGCAACCCTAACCCTAAACCTAAACCTAACCCTAAACCTAACCCCAAACCAAACCGTAATCCTCAGCCTCACCCTCACCATAACACAAATCCTAACCTTTACCCTCAACCTAACCCTAAGCCTCATCCTAAATCTAACCCTAATCCTCACATTCAACCTCAACCTAATCTTAAGCCTAAACCTAAAACTATCCCTAACCCTAACCCTTAACCTAACCCTCACCCTAGCCCTAACCCTAACCCTAATCCTAACCCTAAACCTCATCCTAACCCTCAACCTCATGCTCGGCCTAAGCCTAAACCTAAGCCTAAGCCTAACCATAACCTTCACCCTAACCCTAAAACTAGCACTAACCCTAACTCTAAACCTAAACCTCACTCTCACACTAACCCTAATTCTAACCCTAACCCAAACCCTAAACCTTATCCTAACCGTAACCCTAAACCTCACTCTCACCCTCAATGTAACCGTAACCCTAACCTAACCCTAACAATAACCCTAACCCAAACACTTATCCTCACCCTAACACTAACTCTAACCCTAACACTAACTCTCACACTAACCCTAACCGTAACCCTAAACCTTAACCTCAACCTAACCCTCACCCTCACCCTAACCCTAAAACTGACCCTAACCCTAACCCTCCCCCTAACCCTCCCCCTAACCCTATATCTAACCCTAAACCTCACCCTCACCCTAACCCTCACCCTCACCCTAGACCTCAACCTAACCCAAATTCTAACCCTCACCCTCACCCTAACCCAGACCCTCATCCTCACCCTAAACCTCACACTAAGCCTAACCCTAATCCTCAATCTAACCCTCACGCTAAGCCTAACCCTAACCCTCAGCCTAACCCTAAACCTAACCCTAACCCTAACCCTAACCCTCAGACTTACCCGAAAGCTTACCTTAACCCTCACTCTCTCCCTCACTGTAACAGTAACCCTAACCCTAACCCTAATAATAACCCTAACCCTAACCCTAAACCTCACAATAACCATAACCCTCACCCTAACCAAAACCCTCACCCTAACACTTACGCTAACCATAACACTAACCCAAACCCTAACACTAACCCTCACACTAACACTAACCCTAACCCTTACCCTTAAACTCAACCTAAACCTCACCCTTACCCTAAGCCTAAGACTAACCCTAACCATAACCCTCACCCTAACCTTACCCCTAACTCTATATCTAACCCTAAATCTCACCCTCAACTTAACCCTAACCCTAAACCTAACCCTAAACCTCACCGTAAACCTCACCTTAACCCTAACTCTCACCCTTACCCTCAACCTCACCGTAACTTTAACCCTAACCCTAACAATAACATTAACCCTAACCCTAACCATAACCCTCACCCGCAGCCTCACCCTCACTGCAAACTTAACACTAACCCTAACACTAACAATAACCTAACCCAAACCCTAACCGTAACCCTAATCGTCACCCCCACCCTCACCCTCAGCCTAACACTAAGCCTAACCATATCCTAAACATAACCCTCACCTTAACCCTAACCATAACCCTAACCCTAACCCTAACCCTAAACCTAACCCTAACCCTAAACATAACCCTAACCCTAAACCTAACCCTAATCCTCAGCCTCCCCCTCCCCCTAACCCAAACCCTAACACTAATCCTCACCCTAACCCTAAGCCTAATCCTAACCCTAACCCAAACCCTCACACTCACCCTCACCCTGACCCTAATCCTAAACCTAACCCTATCCCTAACACTAAACCTCAACCTAACCCTCACCCTAGCCCTCACACTAACCCGAAACCTAAACCTCATCCAAACCCTAGCCCTCACACTAACCCTAATTCTATCCCTCACCCTCACCTTAACCCTAACCCTCATCCTCACCCTAAACCTCACACTAACCCTAAACCGAATCCTCAATCTTACCCTCACCCTAACCCTAACACTAACCCATACCCTAACCCTAAAAATAACCCTAACCCTCACCCTTATCTTAACACTAATCCTCAGCCTAAACCTCTCCTTTACCCTTAACATTATAATCACCCTAACCCACACCCTAACCCTAAACCTCATACTAACCCTCACCCTAACCGTAAACCTAACCATCACCCTAACCGAAATCCTCACCCTCAAACTCAAGCTCAGCCTAACCCTAAACCTAAGCCTTACCGTAATCCTCACCCTCACCGGAGCCCTCACCCTAATCTTAATCCTAACACTAACCCTCATTCTAACCCTCAACCTAACCCTAACCCTAACCATCACCGTAACCTTAATCCTCACCCCCACCCTCACCCTCAGCCTAACCCTAAGCCTAAGCCTAAGCCTAACCCTAACCCTCACACTCACCCTCACCCTAACCCTAATCCTAACCCTAACCCTAATCCTAACAAAAAACCTCAACATAACCATCAACGTACCCTTAACCCTAACCCTAACCCTCGAACTAACACTCCCCCTAACCCAAAATCTAACCCTAAACCTCACCCTCACCCTAACCCTAATCCTAACCCTAAACAAAAACCTCACCCTAACCCTAACCCTAACCTTCACCCTCACCCTCACCCTCACCTTACCATAAATCTAACCCTAACCCTAACAATAACACTATTCCTAACCCTAAACCTAAACCTAACCCTAAGCCTAACCCTAACACCCTCAACCTAACCCTAATCCTCACCCTCACTGTAAACCTAACCCTCATCCAAACCCTCACCCTAACCCTAACCCTAACCCTCAACTTCACCCTAGTCATCACCCTAACCTTAATCCTAACCCTAATCTTCATCTTAACCCTAACCCTAACCCTAACTCTAAACATCACACTATCCTTAAACCTAACCCTCAACCTAACCCTAACCCTCACCCTAACCCTAAACTTAAGCGGAACCCAAACTCTCACCCTAATCCTAACCCTAATCCTCACCCTAAACCTAAATCTAACCCTAAACCTCACACTCACCCTAACCATAATCCTAACACTAATCATAAACCTAACCCTAACCCTAACCCTAAACTTCACCCTCACCCTCACCCTCACCGTTACCATAAATCTAACCCTAACCCTAACAATAACACTAATCCTAACCCTAAACCTAACCCTAAACCTAAGCCTAACCCTAATCCTAACACTCACCCTCACCCTAACCCTAATCCTAACCCTAACCCTACACCTAACCCTAGTCCTCAACCTCACTCTAAACCTAACCCTCATCCAAACCCTCACTCTAACCCTAACCCTAACCCTAAACCAAACCCTAACACTAAAACTAACCCTCAACCTCACCCTAGTCCTCACCCTAAACTTAAGCTTAAACCTAATCCTCATCCTAACCCTAAACCTAACCCTAACCTTAACCATCACACTGTCCCTAAAACTAACCCTAAACCTGACACTAACCCTCACCCTAACCCTAAACTTAAGCGGAACCCAAACTCTCACCCTAATCCTAACACTAATCAGCAACCTAAACTTAACCCTCACCCTCACCCTCACCCTCAGCCTAACACTAAACTGAAGCCTAACCCTAAACCTAAGCCTAACGCTTAACCTAATCCTAATCCTAACCCTAAGCCTAACCCTCACCCTCAGACTAACCCTCAGCCTAAACCTAACCCTAACACTCAGGCTAAAGCTAACCCTCACCCTCATCCTAACCCTAAGCTGAAGCCTAACCCTAACCTTAACCCTCACACTCACCCTAATCCTTACCCTAATCCTAATACTAACTCTAAGCATAACCTTCACCCTCACCCTATCTCTAACTCTAACACTAACCCTAAACCTAACCCTCACCCTCAGCCTCACCCTAACCCTAACTCTAATCCTAAACCTCACCCTCACCCTAACCCTAACCCTAAACCTAAACCTCAACCTAAACCTAAACCTCACCCTCACCCTAATCCTAACCCTAACCCTCATTCTAACACACACCCTATCACTAACCCTAACCCTGACCCTCACGCTCACCCTAATCCTAACCTAACCCTAAAGCTCAACCTAAACCTAACACTCACCCTCACCTTAACCCGTACCCTAACCCTCACCCTAAACCTAAACTTAACCCGAACCCTAACTCTCACCCTAATCCTAACCCTAAACCTCACCCTAACCCTAACCCTCACCCTCACCCTCAGCCAAACCCTAAGTCTAACTCTAACCCTAACCCTAAACCTCACACTCATTCTAACCCTAAGCCTAATCCTAATCCTAACCCTAACACTAAACCTAACCGTCAACCTAACCATCACATTAACCTTAACCCTAACAATAACCCTAACCCTAACCCTCACCCTCACCCTCAGCCTCACTCTAATCCTAACTTTAACCCTAAGCCTCAGCCTCACCCTAACCCTAACCCTAAAACTAACACTAAACCTCACCAAAAGCATAACGCTCACCTAACCCAAACGCTCACCCTAACATTTAACCTCACCCAAACACTAACCCTAACCTTAACACTAACCCTCACACTAACCCTAACCCTAACCCTAACCCTAAACCTTAACCTAACCCTCACCCTCACCCTAACCCTATCACTAAGCCTCACCCTAACCCTCACCCTAACCCTCCCCTTAACCATATATCTAACACTAAACCTCACCCTCACACTAACCCTAACCCTAACCCTAACCCTAAACCCCACCCTAAACCTAAACCTAACCCTTACCCGCACCCTCACCCACTCCGTAGGGCTAACCCTAACCCTAACAATAAAACTAACCCTAACCCTAACCCTCACACTCACCCTCACGCTCAACCTAACCCTAATCCTAAATGTAACCCTAAACCTTACCCTAACCCTCACCCTAGCCCTCACCCTAACCCTAATCCTAACCCTAAACCCCATCCTAACCCTCACCCTAACCCTAACCCTAACCCTCACTCTAACCCTAACCCTAAACCTCACCCTCATGCTCGGCCTAAGCCTAAGCCTAAGCCTAAGCCTAAGCCTAGCTCTAACCCTAATCCTCACCCTAACCCTAACCCTAACACTAACACTAATTCTAACCCTAAAACTCACTCTCACCCTTACCCTAACTCTAAACCAGACCCTAAACCTAAACCTCATCCTCAACCCTAAACCTAAATCTCACCCTCACCCTCAACTTAACCATAACCCTAAACCTAACCCTAACAATAACCCTAACCCTAACCCTCACCCTTACCTTAAGCCTCACCCTAACATTTACCCTGAACCGAACACTCACCCTAATCCTAACACTAACCCTCACACTAAATCTAACCATCACCCTAACTCTAAACCTCACCCTAAACCTAACCCTAGCCCTCAACCTCACCCTAGCCCTCACCCTAACGCTAACATGCATCCTCACCCTAAACTTCACACTAATCCTAACAATACTCCTCAATCTAACCCTCAGCCTCACACTACCCCTAACCCTAACACTCACGCTAACACTAACCCTCACTCTTACAATAACCCACACCCTCAGCCTAACCATCACATTTACCGTACGGTCACCCCCACCCTAACCCTCACCCTAACCCTAACCCTCAGCCTAACACTCACCCTAACCCTGACTCTACCCCTAAACCTCACCCTCACCCTAACCCTAACTCTAACCCTAACCCTAACACTAAATCTAACCATAATGCTAACGCTAATCCTCACCCTCACCCTCATTGTAACTGTAACCTTAACCCTAACCTTAACAATAACCCTAACCATAACCATAACCATCACTGTAACCCTAACCCTAAAACTAACACTAACACTAAACCTAAACCTAACCCTCAACCTAACCCTAATCCTCAGCCTCACTCTCACCCTAACCAAACCCTAAACCTAACCTTCACCATAACCCTAAGCCTAAACCTAACCCTAATTCTAACCCTCACATTCACCCTCACCTAAACCTATTCCTAAACCTAACCCTATCCCTAAGCCTAACCCTCACCCTAACCCTCACCCTAGCCCTCAGCCTAACCCTAATCCTAACCCTAAACCTCATCCTAATCCTCACCTTAACCCTAACCTTAACCCTAAACCTAACCCTAACCCTAACACTCACTCACATGCTGGGCCTAAGTCTAAGCCAAAGCCTAAGCCTAACCCTAACCCTAACGCTCACCCTAACTATAACCCTAACACTCACCCTAATTCTAACCCTAAACCTCACCCTCACACTAACCCTAACTCTAAACCGAAACCTAAACTTAAACCTAATCCTAACCCTAACCCTAATAATAACCCTAACAAAAACCCTTACCCTAACCCTACCCTAACTCAAACCCTAACCCTAACACTAAACCTACACCTAAACCTAGCCCTAACGCTAACCATAACCCTCACCCTAACCCTAAACTCACCCTAACACTAAACCTAATCCTCACCCTCACCCTAGCCCTCACCCTAAGCCTAACCCTCATCCTCACTCTCAAACTCACACAAACCCTAACACTAATCCTCAATCTAACCGTCACCCTCACCCTTACCCCAACCCTAACCCTCACCGTAAACCTAAGCCTCACCCTACTGTAACCCTCACCCTAGGCCTAACCCTCAACTTTACCCTTACCGTCACGCCCACCTTAACCCTCACCCTAACCCTAACCCTCACCCTAACCATTACCCTAACACTAACTCTACCCCTAAACCTCACACTCACCCTAACCCTGTCTCTAACCCTAACACTAACACTAAAAACCTCACCCTAACTCTAACTCTAACCCTTAACTTCATTGTAACCGTAACCCTAACCCTAACAATAACCCTAACACTAATCTTAATCCTAACCCTCAACCTCACATTAACCCTAATCCTTACCCTAACCCTCACCCTAACCCTAACCCTCACACTTATCGTAACCCTAACCCTCATCCTAACCCTCACCCTAACACTAACCCTAACCCTAAAACTCACCCTAACAATAAACCTACCCCTCACCCTCACCCTCAACCTCACCTTAACTCTAACCCTAACCGTAACAATAAAAGTAATCCTAACCCTAAACCTAACCCTCATCCTAACACTCACCGTCAACCTAACCCTAACCCTAACCCAACCCTCACTCTCAGCCTCACCCTAACCCTACCTCTAACCCTAAACCTCACCCTCACCCTAACACTAACCCTAATCCTAACCCTAAACTTCACCCTCACCTTAACCCTAAAACTCACCCTCACGCTAGCCCTCACCCTAACCCTAATCCTAATCCTAACACTCATCCTAAACCTCATCCTAAAAATAACCCTAACCTTAACACTCACTCTCACCCTAACCCTAACCCTAACCCTAACCCTCAACCTAAACCTAACCCTCACCCTCACTGTAACCCCTACCCTAACACTCAGACCTAACCCTAAACTTAACCCAAACCCTAACGCTCACCCTAACCCTATCCCTCACCCTAACTCTAACCCTCACACTCACCCTCACCCTCAGCCTAAACCTAAGCCTATCCTAACCCTAACCCTCACACTAATCCTAACCCAAATCCCACTCAAACCCTAACCCTGAATCTCACCCTCACCCTCAGCCTCACCTTAAGCCTAACCTTAACATTAATCCTAACCCTAACCCTAACCCTAAACCTCCCACTAACACTAACCCTAACCATCACCTTAACCCTAAACCTCACACTAAACCTAACCCTACCCTCACCCTAACCCTAACCCTCATCCTCACCCTAAACCCCACACTAACCCTAAAAATAATCCTCAATATAAGCCTCAGCCTAATCCAAACCCTAACCCTAACCCTCACCCTAAACCTAACCCTCACCCTTACCGTAACCCTCACCCTCAGCCTAAACTTCACATTTACCCTTACCGTGACCCCCACACTAACCCTCACCCTAAACCTAACCCTCATCCTAACCCTAACTCTACCCCTAAACCTCACCCTCACCCTAACCCGAACTCTATCCTTAACCCTAACACTAAACCTCAACCCAACCCTAAATCTAATCCTCACCCTCAACCACATGCTCAGCCTAAACCTAAGCCTAAGCCTAACGCTTACCCTAACCATCAACCTTACCCTAGCCCTCAGGCAAACCCTAATCCTAAATCTAACCCTCATCCTAACCCTCCCTCTATCCCTAACACTAAACCTCAACCTAAACCTAACCCTAAACCTCACCCTCACCCTAGTCCTCACCCTAGCCCTAATCCTAACCCTAACCCCGATCCTAACACTCCCCATAACCCTAACCCTAACGCTCATCCTAACCCCAACACTCAGCTTCACCCTCACACTCAGCCTAATCCTAAGCCTAACCCTAACACTAACCTTAACCCTCAATCTCACCTTAACCCTCACCCTAACCCTAACCCTAACCCTAACACAAAGCCTAATCCTAACCCTCACCCTCAACCTCAACCTAACCCTAACTCAAACCCTAAACCTCACCCTCACCATAACCCTTAGCCTAACCCTAACCCTAAACCTGACCCTAACCCTAACTCTAAACATACCCTTACCCTAGCCCTTACCCTAACCCTATTCCTAACCCAAATCCTCATCCTAACCCTCCCCCTAAAGCTAATCCTAACACTCACCCTATCCCTAACCCTTACCCTCAACCTCAGCCTCAGCCTAATCCTAACACTAACCCTAATCCTCACCCTCACCCTAGCCCACACCCTAACCCTAACCCTCACCCTCACCATAAATCTCACACTAACCCTAACACTAATCCTCAGTCTAACCCTCAGCCTAACCCTCACCCTAACCCTAACCCTGACCCTTACCGTAACCCTCACCCAAGGCTTAACCCTCACCTTTAACCTTACCGTGACCCCCACCTTAACCCTCAGCCTAATCCGAACCCTAACCCTAACCCCCACTCTAAACCCCACCCTAACCCTAACTCTAACCCTAAATCCCACCCTCACCCTAAACCTAAATATAAAGTAAACCAAAACCTAAACCTCACCCTAACCCCAACCGTAATCCTAACCCTAACCCTAACCCGAGGCCTAACCCTAACACTAAGCCTAAACCTCACACTTACCGTCACCCTAACCGTAACCCTAAACCTAACCATAACAATAACCCTAACCCTAATCCTAAACCTAACCCTAACCATAACCCTCACGGCAACCCAAAACTTAACCCTGAAACTAACCCTCACAGTAACCCGAATCTCACGCTAACCATAACTCTAACCATAACCGTAACACTAAAAACCTCACCCTAACCCTAACTCTAAACCTCAACCTCACCATAATCGTAACCCTAACCCGATCCCTAACAATAACCCTAACCCTAACCCTAATCCTAATCCTCAACCTCACACTAACCCTAATCCCAAACCTAACCCTCAAACTAACCCTAACCCTCACACTTACTCTAACCCTAACCCTCATCCTAACCCTAACCCTAACCCTAACCCTAACACTAAAATTCACCCTAACGCTAAACCTAACCCTCACCCTCAACCTAGCCCTCATCCTAACCCTAATCCTAACCCTACTTCTCATCCTAACACTCAGCCTAACCCTAACCCTAAACCTCACCCTAACCCTAACCCTAAACCTAACCCTCAACCTAACCCTAATCCTCACGCTCAACTTAAAACTAACCTTAACCCTCACCCTAACCCTAAACTTTACCTGAACCCTAATTTTCAACTTAACCCTAACCCTAACCCTCACCCTAACCCTAACCCTCACACTCACCCTACCCTTACCCTAATCCTAATCCTAACCCTAACCCTAAACCTCAACATCTGCCTCACCTTAACCCTAACTCTAACCCTAAACCCCACTCTCACCCTAAACCTAACCCTAACCCTAAATCTAAACCTCACCCTAACCATAACCCTAAACCTCACCTTCACCCTAGCCCTCGCCCTAACCCTAATCCTAACCCTAACCCTCATCCTAACCCTTCCTATAACCCTATCCGAAACCCTCACCCTAACCCTAACAGTCAAACCCACCCTCACACTCAGCCTAACCCTAAGCCTAACCACAAGACCTACCTGAAACCTATCCTTAACCCTCACACTCACCCGCATGCACACACTCACCATTACTCTAAACCAAACCCTAACCCTAACCCTAATCCTCACCCTAACCCTAACCCTAAACCTAACCCTCACCCTCACCCTAACCCTTACACAAACCCTAACCCTAACCCTCTCCCTAAACCTGTATCTAACCCTAAACTTCCCCCTCCACCTAACCCTAACCCTAACCCTAACCCTAAACCCCATCCTAATCCTAACACTAACCCTCACCCGCACCCACACCCTCACCATAACTCTAATGCTAACTCTAAAAATAACACTAAGACTAACCCTAACCATCACCCTAACCCTAATCCTCACCCCCACCCTCACCATCAGCCTAACCCTAAGCCTAAGCCTAACCCTCACCCTAATCCTCACACTCATGCTCACCCTAACCCTAATCTTAAACCTAAACCTATCCCTAAACCTCAACCTGACCCTCACCCTCAACCTAACCCTAACACTAACCCTAACCCTAAACCTCCCCCAAACCCACCCCCAAATCCTAACTCTAACACTAAACCTCACCCTCACCCTAACCCTAGAACTCACCCTAACCCTAACCCTCACCCTCACCCTCTAACTCACCCTAACTCTAACCCTGTCCATAACAATAACACTAACCCTAACCCTAACCCTAAACATAACCCTCACCCTCAACCTCACCCGCACTGAAAACTTAACCCTAACCATAACACTAACAATAAGACTAACCCTAAACTTTACCCTAACCCTAATCCTCACCCCCAACCTCACCCTCAGCCTAACCCTAACCCTAACCCTCCCTGTAACTCTAACCATAACCCTAAACCTAACCCTAACCCTAAACCTAAAACAAACCTTAAACCTAACCCTAAACCTAACCCTAATTCTCAGCCTCACCCTCATCCTAACACAAACCTTAACCCTAACCCTCACCCTAACCCTAAGTCTAACCCTAATCCTTAGCCTAACCCTCACACTCACACTCACCCTACCCCAAATCCTAAACCTAATCCTATCCCTAACCCTAACCCTAAACCTAATCCTAACCCTAAACCTCATCCTAACCCTCACTATTACCCTAACACTAAACCTCCCCCTCATGCTCTGCCTAAGCCTAACCCTAAGCCTAAACCTAACCCTAACCCTAACCCTAACACTAAAATTAACCCTAATCCTAACACTCACCCTCCACCTAACCCTAACCCTAACCCAACCCTCACCCTCAGCCTCACCCTAACCCTAACTCTAACCCTAAAGCTTACCCTCACCCTAACCCTAACCCTAACCCTAAACCTAAACCTCACCGTAACCTTATCCCTAAACCTCACCCTCATGCTAGCCATCACCCTAACCCTAATCCTAACCCTAACACTCATCCTAAACCTAACCCTAACAATAACCCTAACCCTCACCCTCAATTTCACCCTAACACTAACACTAACCCTCACCCTCACCCTCACCCTAACCCTAACCTAACCCTAATGCTCAACCTATCCCTAACCCTCAACCTCACCTTAAGCCATACCCTAACCCTCACCCTAACCCTATACTTAACCGGCACTCTAACTCTCACCCTAACCCTAATCCTAAACCTCACCCAAAACCTAACCCTCACCCTCACCCTCAGCCTAACCCTACGCCTAACTCTAACCCTAACCCTAAACTTCACACTCACCCTAAACCTATGCCTGATCCTAATCCTAACCCTAACCCTCACCCTAACCATCACCTTCACACTAACCCTGAAAATAACCCTAACCCTAACCCTCACCCTAAACCTAACCCTCACCCTAAACCTAAACGGAACATTAACCCTAAACCTAACCCTCACCCTAACCCTAACTCTAAACCTAAACCTCAGCCTCACTTTAACCCTAACCCTAACCCTAACCCTAAACCTCACGCTAAACATAACCCTAAACCTCAGCTTCATCCTAGCCCTCACCCAAACCCTAATCCTAACTCTAACCCTCATCCTAACACTCACCCTAAACCAAACCCTAACCATCAACCTAACCCTAAACCTCAGCCACAACCTCACCCTCAGCCTAACCTTAAGCCTAAACCTAAACCTAACCCTAACCCACAAACTCACCCTCACCCTAAACCTAATCCTAATCCTAGCCCTAACAATAACCCTAACCCTAAACCTAACCTTCAACGGAAACATAACCCTCACCCTAACCCAAACCCTCACCTTAACACTTACCCTCACCCTAACACTAAACTTAACTCTAACCCTAACCCTCACACTAACCCTAACCCTCACAGTAACGATAAACTTCACCCTAACCGTAACCCTAACCCTAACCTAAACCTCACCCTCATCCTAGTCCTCACCCTAACCCTAATTCTAACCCTAACCCTAACCCTAACCCTAACACTCAACCTCACCCTAAACCTCACACTAACCCTAACCCTAATCCTCAATCTAACCCTCACCCTAACCGTAACCCGAACCCTTAACCTAACACTCACCCTAACCCTAACTCTCACCCTTATCTTTACCCTCACCCTCAACCTAACCCTCACCTTTACCTTTACCATCACTCTCTCCCTAACCTGCAACCTTACCCTAACCCTCACACAAGCCCTCACCCTAACCTTAACCCTAAACCTCACCCTCACCCTCAGATTTACACTAATCCTATCACTATTCCTAACCCTAAACCTCACCCTCACCCGAACAGTCAGCTAATTCTTACTCTCAAACTAATCCTAACCCTAACCCTAACCCTAACTCTCACAATAAACCTAACCGTCACCCTAACCGTAATCCTACCCCTTACCCTAACCCTCACCTTAACCCTAACTCTAACCCTCAACCTAACCCTCACCAAAAACCTCACCGTCACCCTAATTCTGACCTTAACCCTTATAACAACCCTAACCCTCACCCTCAACCTAACCCTCACCCTAATCATAACACTAACCCTCAGCCTAATCCTCATCCTAACCCTAAGCATAACCCAAACCCTAACCCTTACCCTAACCCAAACCTTAACCCTAACCCTCACCCTCACCCTAACCCTCATCCTAACACTTAACCTCATCCTCACCCTAAACCTCACACTTAACCGAATCCTCACCATAACTCTAAACCTAACCGTCATCCTGACCGTCACCCTCACGCTAAGCCTAACCCTAACCCTCACCCTAACCCTAAAACTCACCCTAATCCTCACCCTAACCCTCACCCTAACCCTAATGCTAAGTCTAACACTCACCCTAAACCTCATACTATCACTTATCCACACCACAAACCTAACCCTAACCTTAACCCTCACCCTCACTCTAAACCTCACCCTAACCCTAAACCTAATCCTAACCCTCACCCTAATCCAAACCCTAACACTAACCCTCACCTAACCCTAAACCTAACCTTCTACCTCACCCTAACCCTCACCATCACACGAACCCTCACCTAATCCTAACGCTCACCCACACCCTAAACCTCAAGCTCACCCTTACCCTAACCCTCAACTAATCCTCACCCTAACCCTAACGATTACCTAACCAAGACCCTCACCCTCACCCTCACCATCACCCTAACCCTCACCCTCTCCCTAGACCTCACCCTAACCATAACCATAAACCTAAACCTCACCCTCACCCTCACCCTCAACCTCAGCCTATCCCTAACCCTATCCCTAAACCTAACCCTAACCCTCCCCCTCATCCTAACCCTCACCATAACCCTTACCCTCACCCTCACTCTCACCCTAACCGTAACCCTCACACTAAACCTAAACCTCACCCTAAACCTAAACCTACCCCTCACCCTAAACCTCACCATAAACTTCACCCTAACCCTAAACCTCACCCTCACGCTAGCCCTCACCCTAACCCTAATTCTAACCCTAACCCTCACCCTAACTCTCATCCTCACCCTAAACCTCACACTAACCCTAACCCTAATCCCCAATCTAACCCTAACCTTAACCCTTTCCCTAACACTCACCTTAACCCTAACCCTCACCCTTACCGTAACTCTCACCCTTAGCCTTACCCTCAACTTTACTCTTACCATCACGCTCATCGAAACCCTCACCCTAATCCGAACTCTCATGCTAACCCTCACCCTAACCCTCAACCTCAACCTAACACTTACCCTCACCCTAACACTAACCGTCACACTAAGCCTACCCCTCACTGAAACCTTAAACCTCACACTAACCCTAACCCTAATCCTCAATCTAACCCTCACCCTCACCCTAACTATAACCCTTACCCTTACCCTATCCCTCACCCTAACCCTAACCCTCCCCCTTACCGAAAACCTCAACCTCAGAGTATCCCTCAAATTTAACCTTACATACACCCTCAACCTAACCGTCAACCTAACCCTAAAGCCGAACCTTAATTCTCACCCTAAACCTAACTCTAACCCTCACACTCACCCTCTCCGTAACCCTAATGTGAATCCTAACCTACCCGTAACACTAACCCTAACCCTAACCCTCACCCTAACCCTCACCCTAACCCTATCTCTAACACTAAACCTCAAACTCACACTGACCCTAAATTTAACCCTAACCCTAAACCTCACCCTAAACCTAACCCTAAACCTCAACCTAAACCTAACCCTAAACCTCACCCTTACCCTAGCCCTCACCATAACCATAATCCTAAAACTAACCCTCATCTTAAACCTCATCCTAACCATAACCCTAACCCTCACCCTAACCCTAATCCTAACCATGACCCTAACCCTAAACCTCACCCTAACCCTAAACCTAAAACTAACCCTAACCCTCATCCTAACCCTCACTTGAACCCTAACTGTAACCCTAAACCTCACCCTCACCCTCACAGTAACTTTAACCCTAACCCTAAACCTGAACCTCACCCTAACCCTAACCCTCACCCTCACCCTCAACGTAACCCTAACTCTAAACTTAACAATCACCCTAAACCTAACACTAACCCTCACCCTAAACATAACCCTCACCCTAACACTAACCCTCACCCTAAAACTTACCCTCACCCTAACACTAACCCTAACTCTAACACTAACACTCACAGTAACCCTAACTCTCACCCGAACCCTAAACCTTACCTAAACCTTAACACTAACCCTCAGCCTCACCCTAGCCCTCACCCTAACCCTAATTCTAACCCTAACCCTCACCCTAACCCTAACCCTCATCCTCAACCTAAACCTCATACAAACCCCAACCCTGATCCTCAATCTAACCCTCACCCTCACCCTAACCCTCATCCTAATCCTTACCCTAAACCTCAACCTAATCCTAACCCTCACACTTAGGGGAACACTCACCCTCAGCCTAACCCTCACCTTTATTCTTACCGTCATATTCAGGCTAACCCTAACCCTAAACCTAACCCTCATTCTAACACTCAACCTAACCCTAACCCTATCCATCACCCTAACCCAAACCCTCAAACTCACCCTCACCCTAAGCCTAACCCTAAGCCTAAGCCTAAGCCTAAGCCTAACCCTAACCCTCACCCTCACCCTAGCCCTCACCCTAAACCTAATCCTAACGCTAAGCCTCATCCTCACCTTCAACCTAACCCTAACCCTAACCATCACCCAAAACCTATTCCTCACCCCCATACTCACCCTCAGCCTAACACTAAGACTAAGCATAACCCTAACCATAACCCTCAACCTCAGGCTCGCCCTCACCACAAACTAAACCCAAACCATAATACTAAAAATAACCCTAATTTAAACCGAAACCCTAACCCTAATCCTCACCCCCACCGTCACCCTCAGCCTAACCCTAACCCTAACACTAAACCTAAACCTAACCCTAAACCTCACCCTAATCCTCAGCCTCATCCTAACCCAAACACTAACATTAATCGTCACCCTAAACCTAAGCCTAACCCTAACTCTCAAACTCACCCGAAACCTAACCTTAAACCTAACCCTAAACCTCACCCTAAACCTAACACTCACCCTCAACCTCAACCTCACTGCAAACTTTACCCTAACCATAAAAATACCAATAAGCTAACCCTAACCCTAACCTTAACACTAATCCTCACCCCCACCCCCTAACCATAAGCCTAATCCTAAGCCTAACCCTAAGCCTCACCGTAACCCTAAACCTAACCCTTACCCTAACCCTAACCCTAACACTAAACCTCACCTTAAGGCTAACTCTAAACCTAACTCTAACCCTAACCCGCACCCTAACTCTCACACTTACACTCTACCTCAGCCTAACCCTAAGCCTAAACCTAACCCTAACCCTAACCCTCACACTCACCCTCACCCTAACCCTAATCCTAAACTTAACACTATCCCTAACCCTAACCCTCACCCTAACGTTCACCCTAACCCTAACCCTAACACTGACCCTAAACCTAACCCTCACCCTAACCCTCCTCCTAAACTTATCTCTAACCCTAAACCTCAAACTCACCCTGACCCTAAACCTAAACCTAATCCTAAACCACACCCTAACACTAAACCTCAACCTCACCCTAACCCTCACCCTAACCCCAATCCTAAACCTAACCCTCATTCTAACCTTCATCTTAACCCAAAACCAAACCCTAAGCCTCCCCCTAACCCTAACACTAACCCTAAACCTCACCCTCACCCTAAACCTAACCCTTAACCTCACCCTAAACCTCACCCAAAGCCTAAACCCTCACCCTCACCCTCAACCTCACAGTAACTCTAACCCTAACCCTAACAATAACCCTAAACCTAACCCTAAATCTAACCCTAAACCAAACCCTAATCCTCAGCCTCAACCTCAACATAACCCAAAACCTAATCTTAACCCTCACCCTAACCTTGAGCCTAAACCTAACCCTAACCCTAACCCTCACACTCAACCTCATGCTACCCTTAATCCTACACCTAACTCTAAACCTAAACCTAACCCTCAACCTAACCCTCACCCTAGCCCTAACCCTAAACCTAATCCTAACCCTAAACCTCATCCTAACCCTCACCTGCAACCTCATGCTCGGCCTAAACCTAAGCCTAAGCCTAAGCCTAAACCTAACCCTAACACCAAACCTCACCCTAACCATAACCCTCAACCTAACCCAAACCCTCAAACTAACAATTACGCTAACCATAACACTAACTCTAACCCTAACACTAACCCTCACACTAACACTAACCCTAACCCTTACCCTTAAACTCAACCTAAACCTCACCCTTACCCTAAGCCTAACACTAACCATAACCATAACCCTCACCCTAAACTTACCCCTAACTCTATATCTAACCCTAAATCTCACCCTCATCGTAACCCTAACCCTAAACCTAACCCTAAACCTCAACGTAAACCTCACCTTCACCCAAACGCTCACCCTTACCCTCAACCTCACCGTAATTTTAACCCTAACCCTAACAATAATATTAACCCTAACCCTAACCATAACCCTCACCCGCAGCCTCACCCTCACCGCAAACTTAATCCTAGCCTTACCAATAACCTAACCCAAACCCTAACCGTAACCCTAATCCTCACCCCCACCCTCACCCCCACCCTCACCCTCAGCCTAACACGAAGCCTAACCCTATCCTAAACATAACCCTCACCATAACCCTAACCCTAACCCTAACCCTAAACCTAACCCTAACCCTAAACATAACCCTAACCCTAAACCTAACCCTAATCCTCAGCCTCACCCTCCCCCTAACCCAAAACCTAACACTAATCCTCACTCTAACCCTAAGCCTAATCCTAACCCTAACTCAAACCCTCACACTCACCCTCACCCTAACCCTAATCCTAAACCTAACCCTATCCCTAACACTAAACCTCAACCTAAACCTCACCCTAGCCCTCACCCTAACCCGAAACCTAAACCTCATCCAAACCCTAGCCCTCACACTAACCCTAATTCTATCCCTCACCCTCACTCTAACCCTAACCCTCATCCTCACCCTAAACCTCACACTAACCCTAAACCGAATCCTCAATCTTACCCTCACCCTAACCCTAACACTAACCCTTACCCTAACCCTAAAAATAACCCAAACCCTCACTCTTATCTTAACACTCACCCTCAGCCAAAACCTCTCCTTTACCCTTACCATCATAATCACCCTAACCCACACACTAACCCTAAACCTCATACTAACCATCACCCTAACCGTAAACCTAACCATCACCCTAACCGAAACCCTCACCCTCAACCTCAAGCTCAGCCTAACCTTAAGCCTAATCCTCACCCTCACCAGAGCCCTCACCCTAACCTTAATCCTAACACTAAAACTCATTCTAACCCTCAACCTAACCCTAACCCTAACCTTCACCGTAACCCTAATCCTCATCCCCACCCTCACCCTCAGCCTAACACTAAGCCTAAGCCTAAGCCTAACCCTAACCCTAACCCTCACATTCACCCTTACCCTAACCCTAATCCTAACCCTAACCCTAATCCTAACAAAAAACCTCAACATAACCATCAACCTACCCTTAACCGTAACCCTAACCCTAACCCTAACCCTCGAACTAACACTCCCCCTAACCCAAAATCTAACCCTAAACCTCACCCTCACCCTAACCCTAATCCTAACCCTAACCAAAAACCTCACCCTAACCCTAACCCTAACCTTCACCCACACCCTCACCTCACCTTACCATAAATCTAACCCTAACCCTAACAATAACACTAATCCTAACATTAAACCTAAGCCTAACCCTAATCCTAACACTCACCCTCAACCTAACCCTAATCCTAACAGTAACCCTCAACCTAATCCTAATCCTCACAGAAACTGTAACACTAACCATCATCCAAACCCTCACCCTAAACCTAACCCTAACCCTCAGCTTCACCCTAGTCCTCACCCTAACCTTAAACCTAACCCTAATCCTCATCCTAAACCTAACCCTAACCCTAACTCTAACCATCACACTATCCCTAAACCTAACCCTCAACATAACCCTAACACTCACCCTAACCCTAAACTTAAGCGGAACCCAAACTCTCACCCTAATCCTAACCCTAATCCTCACCCTAACCCTAAATCTAACCCTAAACCTCACCCTCACCCTAACCATAATCCTAACACAAATCATAAACCTCACCCTAACCCTAACCCTAAACTTCACCCTCACCCTCACCCTCACCGTTACCATAAATCTAACCCTAACCCTAACAATAACACTAATCCTAACCCTAAACCTAACCCTAACCCTAATACTAACACTCACCCTCACCCTAACCCTAATCCTAACCCTAACCCTACACCTAACCCTAATCCTCAACCTCACTGTAAACCTAACCCTCATCCAAACCCTCACTCTAACCCTAACCCTAACCCTAAACCAAACCCTAACACTAACACTAACCCTCAACCTCACCCTAGTCCTCACCCTAAACTTAAGCTTAACCCTAATCCTCATCCTAACCCTAAACCTAACCCTAACCCTAACCATCACACTATCCCTAAACCTAACACTAAACCTAACCCTAACCCTCACCCTAACCCTAAACTTTAGCGGAACCCATACTCTCACCCTAAACCTAACACTAATCATCACCCTAACCCTAACCCTCAACCTCACCCTCAACCTCAGCCTAACCCTAAGCCAAAGCCTAACCCTAAACCTAACCCTCACACTTACCCTAACGCTTAATCTAATCCTAATCCTAAACCTAAGCCTAACCCTCACCCTCAGCCTAACCCTAAGCTGAAGCCTAACCCTAACCATAACCCTCACACTCACCCTAACCCTTACCCTAATCCTAATCCTAACTCTAAGCCAAAACTTCAGTCTCACCCTAACCCTCACCCTAACCATAACTCTAACACTAACCAAAACCCGAACCCTCACCCTCAGCCTCAACCTAACCCAAACTCTAATCCTAAACCTCACCCTCACCCTAACCCTAACCCTAACCCTAAAACTCAACTTAAACCTAAACCTCTCCATCACCCTAATCTTAACCCTAACCCTACTCCTAACCCTCACCATAACACTAACCCTAACCCTCACCCTCACCCTCACCCTAATCCTAACCTAACCCTAAAGCTCAACCTAAACCTAACGCTCACCCTCACTTTAACCCGTACCCTAACCCTCACCCTAAACCTAAACTTAACCCGAACCCTAACTCTCACCCTAACCCTAACCCTAAACCTCACCCTAACCCTAACCCTCAACCTCACCCTCAGCCTAACCCTAAGCCTAACTCTAACCCTAACCCTAAACCTCACACTCATTCTAACCCTAAGCCTAATCTTAATCTTAACCCTAACACTAAACCTAACTGTCAACCTAACCATCACATTAACCTTAACCCTAACAATAACCCTAACCCTAACCCTCACCCTCACCCTCAGCCTCACTCTAACCCTAACTTTAACCCTAAGCCTCAGCCTCACCCTAACCCTAACCCTAAAACTAACACTAAACCTCACCAAAAGCAAAACCCTCACCCTAACCCAAACCCTCACCATAAAATTTAACCTCACTCAAACACTAACCCTAAATTAACACCAATCCTCACAATAACCCTAACCCTAACCCTAAACCTTAACCTAACCCTCACCCTCACCCTAACCCTATCACTAAGCCTCACCCTAACCCTCACCCTAACCCTCCCCCTAACCCTATATCTAACCCTAAACCTCACCCTCACACTAACCCTAACCCTAACCCTAACCCTAAACCCCACCCTAAACCTAAACCTAACCCTCACCTGCACCCTCACCCTCTCCATAGCGCTAACCCTAACCCTAACAATAACACTAATCCTAACGCTAACCCTCACATTCACCCTCACCCTCAACCTAACCCTAATCCTAAATGTAACCCTATACCTTACCCTAACCCTCACCCTAGCCCTCAGCCTAACCCTAATCCTAACCCTAAACCTCATCCTAACCCTCACCCTCATGCTCGGCCTAAGCCTAAGCCTAAGCCTAGCCCTAACCCTAACCCTCACCCTGACCCTAACCCTAACCCTAACACTAACTCTAACCCTAAACCTCACTCTCACCCTAACCCTAACTCTAAACCTAACCCTAAACCTAAACCTCATCCTCAACCCTAAACCTACACTTCACTCTCACCCTCAACTTAACCATAACCCTAAAGCTAACCCTAACAATAACCCTAACCCTAACCCTCACCCTTACCTTAAGCCTCACCCTAACATTTACCCTCAACCGAACACTCACCCTAACCCTAACACTAACTCTCACACTAAATCTAACCATCACCCTAACTCTAAACCTCACCCTACACCTGACGCTAGCACTCAACCTCACCCTAGCCCTCACCCTAACCCTAACACCCATCCTCACCCTAAACCTCACACTAACCCTAACAATAATCCTCAATCTAACCCTCACCCTCACACTACCCCTAACCCTAACTCTCACACTAACACTAACCCTCACTCTTAAAATAACCCACACCCTCAGCCTAACCCTCACGTTTACCCGTACCGTCACTCCCTCCCTAACCCTCACCCTAAACCTAACCCTCAACCTAACACTCACCCTAACCCTGACTCTACCCCTAAACCTCACCCTCACCCTAACCCTAACTCTAACCCTAACCCTAACACTAAATCTAACCATAATGCTAACGCTAATCCTCACCCTCACCCTCATTGTAACTGTAACCCTAACCCTAACCTTAACAATAACCCTAACCCTAACCCTAACCATCACTGTAACCCTAACCCTAACACTAACCCTAAACCTAAACCTAACCCTCAACCTAACCCTAATCCTCAGCCTCACCCTCACCCTAACAAAACCCTAACCCTTACCTTCACCCTAACCGTAAGCCTAAACCTAACCCTAATTCTAACCCTCACATTCACCCTCACCCTAAACCTAATCCTAATCCTAAACCTATCCCTAAGCCTAACCCTCACCCTAGCACTCAGCCTAACCCTAATCCTAACCCGAAACCTCATCCTAATCCTCACCCTAACCCTAACCTTAACCCTTACCCTAACCCTAACCCTAACACTCACCCACATGCTGGGCCTAAGTCTAAGCCAAAGCCTAAGCCTAACCCTAACCCTAACGCTCACCCTAATTCTAACCCTAACACTCACCCTAACTCTAACCCTAACACTCACCCTAACTCTACCCCTAAACCTCACCCTCACACTAACCCTAACTCTAAACAGAAACCTAAACTTAAACCTCATCCTAACCCTAACCCTAATAATAACCCTAACAAAAACCCTTACCCTAAACCTACCCTAACCCAAACCCTAACCCTAACACTAAACCTACACCTAAACCTAGCCCTAACGCTAACCATAACCCTCACCCTAACCCTAAACTCACCCTAACACTAAACCTAATCCTCACCCTCACCCTAGCCCTCACCCTAAGCCTAACCCTCAACCTCACGCTCAAACTCACACAAACCCTAACACAAATCCTCAATCTAACCGTCACCCTCACCCTCTCCCTAACCCTAACTCTCACCTTAAACCTAACCCTCACCCTACTGTAACCCTCACCCTAGGCCTAACCCTCAAATTTACCCTTACCGTCACGCCCACCTTAACCCTCACCCTAACACTAACCCTCACCTTAACCTTCTCCCTAACCCTAACTCTACCCCTAAACCTCACACTCACCCTAACCCTGTCTCTAACACTAACACTAACACTAAAAACCTCACCCTAACTCTAACTCTAACCCTCAACCTCATTGATACCGTAACCCTAACCCTAACAATAACCCTAACCCTAACCCTAATCCTAACCCTCAACCTCACATTAACCCTAATCCTTACCCTAATCCTCACTCTAACCCTAACCCTCATCCTAACCTTCACCCTAACACTAACCCTAACCCTAAAACTCACCCTAACAATAAACCTACCCCTCACCCTCACCCTCACCCTCAACCTCACCTTAACTCTAACCTTAACAATTACAGTAATCCTAACCCTAAACCTAACCCTAATCCTAACACTACCCTCACCCTCAGCCTCACCCTAACCCTACCTCTAACCCTAAACCTCACCCTCACCCTAACCCTAACCCTAATCCTAACCCAAAACCTCACCCTAACCTTAACCCTAAAACTCACCCTCAAGCTAGCCCTCACCCTAACCCTAATCCTAACCCTAAACTCATCCTAAAGCTCATCCTAAAAATAACCCTAATCCTAACCCTCACCCTCACCCTAACGCTAACCCTAACCCTAAACCTCAACCTAAACCTAACCCTCACCCTCACTGTTACCCCTACCCTAACACGCACCCTAACCCTAAACTTAACCCAAATCCTAACTCTCACCCTAACCCTATCCCTCACCCTAACACTAATCCTCACACTCACCCTCAACCTCAGCCTAAACCTAAGCTTATACCTAACCCTCACCCTCACTGTAACCCCTACCCTAACACTCACCCTAACCCTAAACTTAACCCAAACCCTAACTCTCACCCTAACCCTATCCCTCACCCTAACTCTAATCCTCACACTCACCCTCACCCTCAGCCTAAACCTAAGCCTATCCCTATCCCTAACCCTAACCCTCACATTCATCCTAACCCAAATCACAATCAAACCCTAACCCTGACTCTCACCCTCACCTTAAGCCTCACATTAAGCCTAAACCTAAAATTAATCCTAACCCTAACCCTAACCCTAAACCTCACACTAACACTAACCCTAACCATCACCTTAACCCTAAACCTCACCCTAAACCTAACCCTAAACCTAACCCTCACCCTTACCGTAACCCTCATCCTCAGCCTAAACTTCACATTTACCCTTATCGTGACCCCCACACTAACCCTCACCCTAAACCTAACCCTCATCCTAACCCTAACTCTACCCCTAAACCTCACCCTCACCCTAACCCGAACTCTATCCCTAACCCTAACACTAAAACTCAACCCAACCCTAAAGCTAATCCTCACCCTCAACCACATGCTCAGCCTAAACCTAAGCCTAAGCCTAACGCTTACCCTAACCATTAACCTCACCCTAGCCCTCAGGCTAACCCTAATCCTAAACCTAACACTCATCCTAACCCTCCCTCTATCCCTAACACTAAACCTCAACCTAAACCTAACACTAAACCACACCCTCACCTTAGCCCTCACCCTAGCCCTAATCCTAACCCTAACCCTGATCCTAACCCTCCCCATAACCCTAACCCTAACCCTCACCCTAACCCTAACACTCAGCTTCACCCTCAAACTCAGCCTAATCCTAAGCCTAACCCTAACACTAACCTTAACCCTCAATCTCACCTTAACCCTCACCCTAACCCTAACCCTAACCCTAACACTAAGCCTAACCCTAAACCTCACCCTCAGCCTCACCTTAAATCTAACTCAAACCCTAAACCTCACCCTCACCATAACCCTTAGCCTAACCCTAACCCTAAACCTGACCCTAACCCTAACTCTAAACCTACCCTTACCCTAGCCCTTACCCTAACCCTAATCCTAACCCTAATCCTCATCCGAACCGTCCCCCTAACCCTAACCCTAACCCTTACCCTCAACCTCACCCTCAGCCTAATCCTAACACTAACCCTAATCCTCACCCTCACCCTAGACCACATCCTAACCCTAACCCTCACCCTCACCATAAATCTCACACTAACCCTAACACTAATCCTCAGTCTAACACTCAGCCTCAGCCTAATCCTCAGCCTAACACTCACCCTAACCCTAACCCTGACCCTTACCGTAACCCTCACCCTAGGCCTAACCCTCACCTTTAACCTTACCGTGACCCCCACCTTAACCCTCAGCCTAATCCGAACCCTAACCCTAACCCCCACTCTAACCCTCACCCTAATCCTAACTCTTACCCTAAATCCTACCTTCACCCTAAACCTAACTATAAAGTAAACCAAAACCTAAACCTCACCCTAACCCCAACCGTAATCCTAACCCTAACCCTAACCTTAGGCCTAACCCTAACACTAAGCCTAAACCTCACACTTACCGTCACCCTAACCGTAACCCTAAACCTAACCATAACAATAACCCTAACCCTAATCCTAACCCTAACCCTAACCATAACCCTCACCACAACCCAAAACTTAACCCTAACACTAAACCTCTCAATATCCCGAACCTCATGCTAACCCTAACTCTAACCCTAACTGTAACACTAAAAACCTCACCCTAACCCTAATTCTAAACCTCAACCTCACCATAATCGTAACCCTAACCCGATCCCTAACAATAACACTAACCCTAACCCTAATCCTCAACCTCACACTAAACCTAATCCTAAACCTAACCCTCAACCTAACCCTAACCCTCACACTTACTCTAACCCTATCCCTCATCCTAACCCTCACCCTAACCCTAACCCTAACACTAAAAGTCACCTTAACACTAAACCTAACCCTCACCCTCAACCTAGCCCTCATCCTAACCCTAATTCTAACCGTACTTCTCATCCTAACCCTCACCCTCACCCTAAACCTCACCCTAACCCTAACCATAAACCTAACCCTCAACCTAACCCTAATCCTCACGCTCAACTTAAAGCTAACCCTAACCCTCACCCTAACCCTAAACTTTACCTGAACCCTAACTTTCAACTTAACCCTAACCCTCACCCTAACCCTAAACCTCACACTCACCCTACCCTTACCCTAATGCTAATCCTAACCCTAACCCTAACCCTCAACCTCCGCCTCACCTTAACCCTAACTCTAACCCTAAACCCCACGCTCACCCTAACCCTAACCTTACCCCTAAACCTAAACCTCAACCTAACCATAACCCTAAAACTCACCTTCACCCTAACCCTAACCCTAACCCTAATCCTAACCCTAACCCTCATCCTAACCCTCCCTATAACCCTATCCAAAAACCTCAACCTAACCCTAACCCTCAAACCCACCCTCACACTCAGCCTAACCCTAAGCCTAACCACAAGCCTTACCTGAAACCTAACCTTAACCCTTACACTCACCCGCACCCTCACCCTCACCATAACTCTAAACCAAACCCTAACCCTAACCCTAAACCTCACCCTAACCCTAACCCTAACACTAACCCTCACCCTCACCCTAACACTAAAACAAACCCTAACCCTAACCCTCCCCCTAACCCTAAAATTTACCTGAACCCTAACTTTCAACTTAACCCTAACCCTAACCCTCACCCTAACCCTAACCCTCACACTCACCCTACCCTTACCCTAATGCTAATCCTAACCCTAACCCTAACCCTCAACCTCCGCCTCACCTTAACCCTAACTATAACCCTAAACCCCACGCTCACCCTAACCCTAACCCTACCCCTAAACCTAAACCTCAACCTAACCATAAACCTAAACCTCACCTTCACCCTAACCCTAACCCTAACCCTAATCCTAACCCTAACCCTCATCCTAACCCTCCCTATAACCCTATCCAAAAACCTCAACCTAACCCTAACCCTCAAACCCACCCTCACACTCAGCTTAACCCTAAGCCTAACCACAAGCCTTACCTGAAACCTAACCTTAACCCTTACACTCACCCGCACCCTCACCCTCACCATAACTCTAAACCAAACCCTAACCCTAACCCTAAACCTCACCCTAACCCTAACCCTAACACTAACCCTCACCCTCACCCTAACCCTAAAACAAACCCTAACCCTAACCCTCCCCCTAACCCTCCCCCTAACCCTGTATCTAACCCTAAACTTCCCCATCCACCTAAATCTATCCTTAACCCTAACCCTAAACCCCACCCTAATCCTAACACTAACCCTCACCCTTATCTTAACCCTCACCCTCAGTCTCAACCTCACCTTAATCCTTACTGTCATCCTCACCCTAACCCTTACTGTAACCCTAAAACTCATCCTAACCCTCACCGTAACCGTAAACCTAAACATCACCCTAACCCTAACCCTCACACTCAACCTCACACTCAGTCTAACCCTAAGCCTAATCCTAAGCCTTACCCTAATCCTCACCCTCACCCTATCCAACACTAACCCTAATCCTAAACATCACCCTAAACCTAATCCTTCACCCCACCCTCACCCTCAGCCTAAGCCTAAACCTAACCGTAACCCTCACACTCACCCTCACCCTAACCCAAATCCAAACCCTAAACCTAAACCTAACCCTAAAACTCAACCTAACCCTCACCCTAACCTTAACCCTCACACTA
Organism: Dipodomys merriami; assembly: GCF_024711535.1. Taxonomy (NCBI): domain Eukaryota; kingdom Metazoa; phylum Chordata; class Mammalia; order Rodentia; family Heteromyidae; genus Dipodomys; species Dipodomys merriami. Next base: position 92,355 of record NW_027202685.1, read on the forward strand.
ACCCTAATCCTAACCCTGCACATAACCTGCACCCTAACCCTAAATATAACCCTAAACCTCACCCTCAACATAACAATAATCCTAACCATAACCATAAACGTCACCCCAAACCTAACCCTCAACCTCACCCTCAGCCTCACCCTAACTGTAACTCTAACACTAAAATTAACACTAATCCTAACCCTAAACCTAAACCTAACCCTAACCCTAACCTTAATCCTAACACTTACCCTCACCCTAACACTAATTCTAACCCTAACCTAAACCCTAACCCTAACCCACATGTCACCACAACCCTAACCCTCATCCTAACCCTCACCCTAACCCTAACCCTAACCCTAATCCTCACCCTAACACTAATCCTAACCCTAATCCTCATCCTAACCCTCACCCTAACTCTAACCCTAACCGTCACAATAACCCTAACCCTAATCCTAACCCTCAACCTAACCCTAACTCTCATGCTCACTGTAAGACTAACCGTAACCCTCACCCTAACCCTAAACTTAAGCTGAACCCTAAATCTCACCCTAAACCTAACCCTAAACCTCAACCTAACCCTAAACTTCACACTCACCCTCACCCTCGGCCTAAACCTAAGCCTAAACCTAAGCCTAACCCTAACCCTCAGACTAACCCTAACAATTACCCTAATCCTAATCCTAACACTTAGCCTAACCCTCAACCTCACCCTAAACCTTAATCTAACACTAACCCTAAACCTAACCCTCATCCTCAACCTCACCCTAACCCTAACTCTAACCCTAAACCTCACACTCATCCTAACCCTAACCCTAACCCTAACCCTAAACCTCACCCTCACTATCGCCCTCACCCTAACCCTAATCCTAAATCTAACCCTCATCTTAACCCTCACCATAAGCCTAACACTCATCCTCACCCTCACCCTAAACCTAAACCTAACCGTCAACCTAATCCTAACCCTCACCCTCAACATAACCCTTACCCTAACCCTCACCATAACCCTAAACTTAACGCGAACCCTAACCCTCAACCTAATCCTAACCCTCACTCTCAACCTCACCCTCAGCCTAACCCTAAGCCTAACCCTAAACTAACCCTAACACATACCCTCACCCTCACCTTAACTCTAATCCTAACCCTAACCCTCCCCCTAACTCTCACCGTAAACCTAACCTTAACACTAACACTAACCCTAAACCTCAACCTAACCCTCACCCGAACCGTAATTCTAACCCTAAACCTCACCCTCACCCTAAACCTAACTCTAACCCTAACCCAAACCTAAACCTCACCCTAACACTAACCCTCGCCCGCACCTGCACTCTCACTGTAACTTTAAACCTAACCATAACAATAACACTAACCCTAACCAGAACAATCACCCTACCCCTAATACTCACCCCCACCCTCACCCTCAGCCTAACTATAAGACTAAGCTTAACCCTCAACCTAACCCTTACACTCACTCTCACCCTAACCCTAACCCTAAACCTAAACTTAAACCTAAACATAACCCTAACCCTAAACCTAACCCTAATCCTCATCATCACACTCACCCAAGCACAATCCCTAAACTGAACCCTCACCCTAACCCTAAGCCTAATCCTCACCCTAAGCCTCACGCTCAACCTCACCCTAACCCTAACCCTAACCCTCACCCTAACCCTCACACTAGCCCTAATCCTAACCCTAATCCTAACCCTAACCCTCACCCTAAACCTAACCCTAAACCTCACCCTCACCCTAGCCGTCACCCTAACCCTAATCCTAACCTTAAAGCTCATCCAAACCCTCCCCATAACCCTAACCCTAGCCCTCACCCTAAACCTAAACCTCACCATCAATCTCACCCTCAGCCTAACACTAACCTTCGCCCTAACCCTCACATTCACCCTAACAGTAAACCTAATCCTAATCCTAAACCTAAACCTATCCCTAAATCTCAACCTAAACCACAACCTCACCCTAAACCTAACACTAACCCTAACACTTAACCTCACCCTAACAGTCCCCCTAAACCTAACTCTAACCCTAAACCTCACCCTCACCCTCAACCTCAAAGTAACTCTAACTCTAAAACCATAAACCTCACCATCATCCTCACCCTCACCACAAACTTAACCATAACCATAACACTAACAATAACCCTAACCCTAACCCTAACCCTAAACTTAAGCCTAACTCTCACCCTCCCCCTAACCCTAACCCTATCCCTCACCCTAACCATAAACTTAACCCAAATCCTAACTCTCACCCTAACCCTAACCCTAACCCTCACACTAACCCTAACCCTCAGCCTAACCCTAAGCCTAACCGTAACCCTAACCCTAACCTTCACATTCACCCTCCACCTACCCTCCGCCTAACCATATATCTAACCCTAAACTTCACCCTCATCCTAACCCTAACCCTAACACTAAACCCCATCCTAACCCTAAATTTAAACCTCACCTGCACCCTCACCCTCACCGTAACTCTAACCCTAACCCTAACAATAACACTAACCCTAACCCCAACCATCACCCTAACCCTAATGCTCACCCCCACATTCACCCTCACCCTAACCCTAATCCTAAACCTAGCCCTATCCAGAAACCTCAACCTAAACTTCACCCTCACCCTAACCCTAACACTAACCTTAACCCTAAACCTCACCCTAACTCTCCCCTTAACGCTAACTCTAACCATAAGCCTCACACTGACCCTCATCCTAACCCTAACCCTAACGCTAAACCCATCCCTAAACCTCACCCTAACCGTAACCCACACCCCCATCCTCAACCTCACGGTAACTCTAACCCTAACCCTAACAATAACACTAATCCTAACCCTAACCATAACCATAACCCTCACCCTCAGCCTCACCCTCACCACTAACTTAACGCTAATCATACCACAAACAATAACCCTAACCCTAACCCTAACCCTAATACACACACCCAAACTCACCCTCAGCCTCACCCTAAACCTAAACCTAAACCTAAACATAACCCTCACTGTAACTCTAACCCTAACCCTAACACTAACACTAAACCTAACCCTAATCCTCAGCCTCACCATCACCCTAACCCAAAACTTAACCCTAACCCTCACCCTAAACCTAATCCTAAACCTAACCCTAAACCTAACCCTCACACTCACCCTCTCCCTACACCTAATCCTAAACCTAACCCTCACCCTAACCCTAACCCTAAACCTAACCCTAACCCTAAACCTAACCCAAACCCTAACCCTAAACCTAACCCTAATCCTCAGCCTCACCCTCAACTTAAACCAAACCCTAACCCTAACCCCCAACCTAACCCTAAACCTAAACCTAACCATAACCATAATCATAACCCTCATTGTAACTCTAACCCTAACTCTAACCCTAACCCTAAACCTAACCCTAACCCTAAGCCTAGTCCTAAACATAGCCCTCACTGTAACTCTAACGCTAACCCTAACACTAACACTAAACCTAACCCTAATCCTCAGCCTCACCATCACCCTACCCCAAAACTTAACCCTAACCCTCACCCTAAACCTAATCCTAAACCTAACCCTAAACCTAACCCTCACACTCAACCTCTCCCTACCCCTAATCCTAAACCTAACCCTCACCCTAACCCTAACCCTAAACCTAACCCTAACCCTAAACCTAACCCAAACCCTAACCCTAAACCTCACCCTAATCCTCAGCCTCACCCTCAACTTAAACCAAACCCTAACCCTAACCCCCAACCTAATCCTAAACCTAAACCTAACCATAACCATAATCATAACCCTCATTGTAACTCTAACCCTAACCCTAACCCTAACCCTAAACCTATCCCTAACTCTAACCCTAACCCTAACCATAGCCCTCACTGTAAATCTAACCCTAACCCTAACCTTAAGCCTAAACCTAAACGTAATCCTCAGCCTCACCCTCACCCTAACCCATACCCTAACCCTAACCCTCACCCTAACCCTAAGCCTAACCCTAAACCTAAACCTCACACTCACCCTAACCCTAACCCTAATCTTAAACCTAAACCTATCCCTAACCCCAGCACTCACATTCAGTCTCAACCTACCCCTCACCCTAACCCTAATCCTAACCCTAAACCTCATCATAACCTTCACAATAACCCTAACCCTAACCCTCACCCTAACCCTAACCATAACCCTCACCCTCATGCTCAGCCAAAGCCTACTCCTAAGCCTAAAGCTAAGCCTAACCCTAACCCGAACCCTCACCTTCACCCTAACCCTAACCTTAAACCTAACTCTAACCCTTAACCTCACCCTCACCCTAAACCTAACTCTAACCCTAACCCTGAACCTAAACCTCATCCTAAACCTAACCCTCACACACACCCTAACCCTTACCCTAATCCTAATACTTTCACTAAGCCTAACCCTCACCCACACCCTAACCCTCACACTAACCCTAACTCTAACACTAACCCTAACCCTAACCCTCACCCTCAGCTTCACCCTAACCCTAACTCTAACCCTAAACCTCAACCTCACCCTAACACTAACCCTAAACCTAACGCTAAACCTCACCCTAACCCTAACCCTAAAACTCTAACCCTAAACCTAATGCTAAACCTCACCCTAACCCTAACCCTAAAACTCACCCTCACCCTAGCCCTAACCCTAACCCTAATCCTAACCCTAACACTCATCCAAACCCTCCCCATAACCCTAACCCTAGCCCTAACCCTAAACCTCAAAATCTCCCTCACCCTCAGCCTAACCCTAATCCTAAAGCTAACCCTAACCTCAAAATCCTAAAGCTAACCTCAACCTAAACCTCCCCCTCACCCTAAACCTAACCCTAACCCTAACCATGAACCTCATCCTAACTGTCCCCCTAACCCTAACTCTAACCCTAAACCTCACCCTCACCCTAATCCTAACCCTAACCCTAAACCTCACCCTAACCCTAACCCTCACCCTCACCCAAAACCTCAAAGTAACTCTAACGCTAAACCTAACAATAACACTAACTCTAACCCTAACCCTAACCATAAACCTCACTCTCAGCCTCACCCACACCGCAAACTTAACCCTAACCATAACACTAACAATAACCCTAAACCTAACACTAACCCTAATCCTCACCCCCAACCTCACCCTCAGCCTAAACAAAAGCCAAACCCTAAACCTAACAGTAACCCTAACCCTCACCGTAACCCTAACCCTAAACCTAACCCTAACACTAAACCTAACCCAAACCCTAACCCTAAACCTCATCCTCACCCTAAACCTCACACTAACCCTAACCCTAACCCTAATCCTCAATCTAACCCTCACCCTAACAATAAACCTAACCCTAACCCTAACCCTAACCCTCACCCTTATCTTAACCCTCACCCTCATCCTAAACCTCAACTTTACCCTTACCAACACCCTTCCCCTAACCCTCACCCTAACCCTAAACCTCATCCTAACCCTCACCCTAAACGTAATCCTAACCATCATCCTAACCCTAAAACTCACCCTCAACCTCTTGCTCAGCCTAACCCTAAGCCTAAGCCTGGCCCTAACCCTAACCCTCACACTCACCCTAACCCTTACTCGAATCCTAATCCTAACACTAAGCGTAACCCTCACCCTCACACTAACCCTCACCGTAACCCTAACTCTAACACTAACCCTAACCCTAACCCTCACCCTCAGCCTCAACCTAACCCTAACTCTAACCCTAAACCGCACCCTCATCCTAACCCCAACCCTAAACCTAACCCTAAACCTCAACCTAACCCAAACCCTAAACCTCACCCTCACCCTAGCCCTTACCCTAAACCTAATGCTAGACCTAACCCTCATCCTAACCCTCACCCTAACACTAACCATAACACTCATCCTCACCCTCACCCTAACCCTAAACCTAACCCTAACACTCCACCTAAACCTAACCCTCACCCTCACTGTAACCATTACCCTAACCCTCACAGTAACCCTAAACTTAACCCGAACCCTAACTCTCACCCTAACCCTAACCCTAACCCTCACCCTAACCCTAACCCTCACCCTCACCCTCACTCTCAGCCAAACCCTAAGCCTAAGCCTAACCCTAACGCAACCCTCACACTCACCCAAAACCTTACACTAATCCTAATCCCAAACCTAAGCCTAAACCTCACCCACACCCTCACCCTCACTCTAACACTCACCCTAACCCTAACTCTAAGACTAACCCTAAACCTAACCGTCAACCTCAGCCTCAACCTTACCCTAACTCTAACCCTAAACCTCACTTTTACCCTATCCCTAACTCTAACCGTGACCCTAACACTAAACCTCACCCTAATCCTAACCCCAACCCTCACACTCACGCTCAACCTAAACCTAAGCCTAAGCCTAACCCTTACTCTAACCCTCACCCTCACCATAGCCCTCACCGTAAACCTAATCCTAAACCTTTTCCTCATCCTAACCCTTACCCTAACCCTAACCCTAACCATCACCCTAACCCTAATCCTCACCCCCAACCTCACCCTCAGCCTAACCCTAAGCCTAAGCCTAACCCTAAACCTCAACCTAACCATCACCCTAACCTTAAACATAACACTGAACCTAACACTAACCCTCGACCTAAACCTCCCCCTAACCCTAAACCTAACCCTAAAACTCACCCTCACGCTAACCCAAATCCTAAACCTAACCCTAACCCTCAGCCTCACTGTTACCCTAACCCTCAACCTAACCCAAACTGAAACCCTAACCCTAACCCTAAACCTTACCCTAACACTAACTCTAATCCTCACCATCACCCTAGCCCTCACCCTAACCCTAATCCTAACCCTAAACCTCACCCTAACCATAAACATAACCGAACCCTAAATCTCAACCTAACCCTAAACCTAACCCTCACCTTAACCCTAACCCTCACACTCACCCTCACTCTCAGACTAACCCTAAGCCTAAGGGTAACCCTAACCCTAACCCTCACACTCACCCGAACAATTACACTAATCCTAATCCTAACCCTAAGCCTAACCCTCACCCTCACTCTCACCCTCACCCCAACCCTCACCCAAAACCTAACTCTAACACTAACCCTAAACTTAACCCTCAACCTCAGCCTCACCCTTACCCTAACTCTAACCCTAAACCTCACCCTCACCCTAACCCTAACTCTAACCCTAACCCTAACACTAAACCTCACCCTAACCCTAACCCTAACCCTCACCCTCACACTAACGGTAACCCTAACCCTAACCATAACAGTAACCCTAACCCTAATACTAACCCTCACCCTAACCATAGCCCTCACCCTAACACTAACCCTCACCCTAACCATAGCCCTCACCCTAACACTAACCCTCACCCTAACACTTACCCTCAACCTAACACTAACCCTAACCTAAAACTAAATCTCCCACTAACCCTAACCCTCACCCTAATCCTAAACCTCACCCTAATGCTAAACCTAACTCTAACCCTCACCCTGACCCTAGCCTTCACCCTAAACCTAATTCTAACCCTCAGTCTCACCCTAACCCTAACCCTCATCCTCACCCTATACCTCACACAAACCCTAACCCTAAACCTAATCATCAATCTAACCCTCACCCTAAGCCTTACCCTAACCCAAAACCTAACCCCAAACCTCACCCAAACCCTAACCCTAAACCTCAACCTCACCCTAGCCCTCACCCTAACCCTAATCCTAACCCTAACCCTTATCCTAACCCTCACCCTAACACTAACCCTAACCCTCGCCCTCACCCTCACCCTCACACTAACCCTAAACCTAACACTAAACCTCAACCTAACCCTAACCCTCACCCTCACTATAACAGTTACCCTAACCCTAACCCTAACCCAAAACTTAACCGAAACCTAACTCTCACCCTAACCCTGAACCTAATCCTCACCCTGACCCTCACCCTCACCCTCAGCCTAACACTAAGCCTAACTCAATCCCTAACACTAACCCTCATCGTATCGCTCACCCTAACCCTAACCCTAATCCTAATGCTAACCCTAAACCTAAACCTCATCCTCACCTAACCCTCAACTTAAGCCTAATCCTAACATTAAACCTAACACTCACCCTAACCCTAAACCTCAGCCTAAACCCTAAAAATCACACTAACCCTCACACTAATCCTCAACCTAACCCTCAACCTAACATTAACCCTAACACTAACCCTAACATTAACGCTCGACCTAACCCTACAACTAACCCTAAATGTAACCCTAAACCTCCCCCTCACACTAACCCTAATCCTAAACTTAACACTAAACCTCACCCTAACCCTAAACCTCACCCTCACCCTCACCCTCACCATAACTCTAACCCTAACCCTAACAATAACACAAATCCTAACCCTAAACCTAACCCTTACCCTAACCCTAATCCTAACACTCACCCTCACCCTAACTATAATCTTAACCCTAACCCTCAACCTAACCCTAAACCTCACTCTCACCATAACCCTAACCCTCATCCTAACCCTAACCCAAACCCTAACCCTAACGATAAACCTTACCCTATCACTAACCCTAACCCTCACCCTCACCCTAGCCCTCACTCTAAGACTAATCCAAACCCTAACCCTCACCCTAACCCTAAACATAATAAAACCTTAACTCTCATCCTAATACTAACCCTAAACTTCACCGTAAACCTAACCCTCACCCTCACCCTCACTCTCAGTCTAACCCTAATCCTAAGCCTAACCCTAACCATAAACATCACACTCAACCTAACCCTTACTCTAATCCGAATCCTAACACTAAGCCTAAGCCTAACCTTCATGCTCAAACTCACCCTAATCGTAACCCTCACCCTAACTTTAACTCAAACACTAACCCTAACCCTAACCCTCAAACTCAGGCCCACCCTTACCCTAACTCTAAACCTAAACCTCACCCTCACCCTAACTCTAACCCTAACCCTAAATTTGACCCTAACCCTAACACTAAACCTCACCCTCAACCTAGCACTCACCCTAACCCTAATCCTAACACTAACCCTCATCCTAACCCTCCCCATAACCCTAATCTTAACCCTCACCCTAAACTTCACCCTAACCCTAACACTAACCCTAACCCTAACCCTCCAAATAACCCTCACCCTAACCCTATCTCTAAACCTCACGCTCACCCTAACCCTAACTCTAACTCTAACCCAAAACCTAAACCTGACCCTAACCCTAAACCCTAACGCTCACCCTTACTCTCAACGTTACCTTAACCCAAAACCTAACCCTAACAATAACCCTAACCCTAATCCTAACCCTCACCCTAACCAAAAACCTCACCGTAACCCATATCCTAACCCAAACACTAACCCTCACAGTAACCCTAACCCTAACCTCACCCTATCCCTAACTCTAACCCTAACCCTAACACTAAAAACCTCAACCTAACCCTCACCCTCACCTTCAACATAATCGTAACCCTAAAAATAACCCTAACCCTAACCCTAATCCTAACCCTCACCCTCACCCTAAACCTAAACCTAAACCTAACACTCACCCTAACCCTAACCCTCACCCTTACCGTAAACCTAACCCACATCTTAACACTCACCCTAACTCTAACCCTAAATCTCACCCTAACCCTAAACCTACCCCTTACCCTCAACCTAACCCTAACCCTCACACTCAACGTAAACCTAACCCTAACCCTCACCCTAACTTGAAACTTATCCTGAACCCTAACTCCCACCCTAACCCTCACCCTCACGCTCACACTCAATGTAACCCTAAGCCTAACGCTAACCCTAACCATAACCCTCACACTCACCCTAACCCTAAGCCTAACCCTAACCATAAACCTCAACTTAACCTAACCCTAAACATCACCCGCACCCTAGCCATTACCCTAACCCTAATCCTAACATTAACCCTCATCCTAACCCACTCCATAACCCTAACCTTAACCCAAACAATAACCCTAAAGCTCAAGCTCACCCTTAGCCCAACCTAAGCCTAACCCTAAGCATAACCCTAAACCTAACCACAACCCTCACACTCATTCTGCACCCTAACCCTCACCGTTACTCTAACCCTCACCGTTACTCTAACCCGAACCCTAACCCTAACCTAAACCACACCCTTACCCAATACCTAACACTAACCCTAACCCTCATCCTCACCCTAACCCTAACACTAAACCTAACCCTAACCCTCACCCTAACCGTCACCCTAACCTTATATCTAAACCTAAACCTCACCCTCACCCTCATCCTAACCCTAACCGTAACCCTAAACCCCACCCTAACCATAACCCTAAACCTCACCCGTACCCTCACCCTCACCATAACTCTAATTCTAACCCTAAAAATAACACTACCCCTAACCCTAACCATCACCCTAACCCTAATCCTCACCCCACCCTCACCCTCAGCCTATCCCTATGCCTAAGCCTAACCTTTACCCTAACACTCACACTCATGCTCACCCTAACCCTAATCCTAAACCTATCCCTATCCCTAAACCTCAACCTAACCCTCACCCTCACCCTAAAACTAACACTAACCCTAAACCTAAACCTCATCCTAACCCTCTCGCTAACCCTAACTCTAACCCTAAAGCTCAACCTCACCATAAACCTAACCCTAACCCTTACTCTAAACCTCACCCTAACCCTAACCCAAACCCACAACCTCAACCTCACCGTAACTCTAACCCTAACCCTAACAAAAACCTAACCCTAACGCTAAACCTAACCCTAACCCTAATCCTCAACCCCACACGCACCCTCAGCCTAAACCTAACCCTAACCCTACCCTTCGCCATAAGCCTAACCCTAACCCTAACACTAACACTAACACTAACCCTAAACCTAAACCTCACCCTAACCGTAACCATAAACCTCACCCTCAACCTAGCCCTCACCCTAACCCTAATCCTAAACCTAACCCTCATCCTAACCCTCCCCATAACCCTAAACCTAACCCTCACCCTCACCCTAACCCTAACCCTAACCCTAACACTAACCGTAATCCTAACCCTCAACCTAACCATCACCCTAACCCTAACTCTAACTCTAAACCTTACCCTCACCCTAACCCTAACTCTAACCCTTACCCAAACCCTAAACCTCACTTTAACCCTAAACCCTAACCCTCACCCTTACCTTCACTATAACCGTAACCCTAAACCTAACCCTCACAATAACCATAACCCTAATACTAACCCTCACCCTAACCACAACCCTCACCGTAACCCATAACCTAACCCAAACACTAACCCTCACACTAACCCTAACCCTAATCTCACCCTAACCATAACTCTAACGTTAACCCTAACACTAAAAACCTCAACCTAACCCTAACCCTAATCCTCACCCTCAACCTCACCATAACCGTAACTCTAACAATAACCCTAACACTAAACCTAAAACTAACCCTCACCATAACCCTAACCCTAAACCGAAACTTAACCCTCACCCTAACCTAACCCTCACACTTACTGTAACCCTAACCCTCATGCTAACCCTCACCCTAACCATAACCCTCACCGTAATCCATAACCTAACCCCAAAACTAACCCTCACACTAACCCTAACACTAACCTCACTCTAACCCTAACTCTAACCCTAACGCTAACATTAAAAACCTCAACGTAACCCTAACCCTCACCCTCAACCTCACCCTCACCATAACCATAACCCTAACAATAACCGTAACCCTAATCCTAATCCTAACACTCACCCTCATCCTAACCATAAACCTAACCCTAACGCTCACCCTAACACTAACCCTCACCCTTACCGTAACCCTTACCCTCACCCTAACCCTCACTCTAACTCTAACCATAAACCTAAACCTCACCCTAACACTAACCCTAACCCTCACTCTCAACCTAGCCCTCAACCTAACCCTAATCCTAACCCTAGTCCTCATCCTAACCCTCACCCTAACCCTAACCCTAAACCTCACCCTAAGCCTAACCCTAACCCTAACCCTCAAGCTAAGTCTAACCCTAACACTCAATGTAAACCTAACCCTAACCCTCAACTTAACCCTAAACTTAACCTGAACCCTAACTCTCACCATAACCCTAACCCTCACCCTCACCCTCAGTGTAACCCTAAGCCTAACCCTAACCCTAACCCTAACACTCACACTCACCCTAACCCTTACCCTAATGCTAATCCTAACCCTAACCCTACCCCTCACCGTCAGCCTCACCTTAACCCTAACTCTAACCCTAAACCTCAAACTCACCCTAACCCTAACCCTAAACCTAACCCTAAACCTCACCCTAACCTAACCCTAAACCTCACCCAGACCCTAGCCATTACCCTAATCCTAATCCTAACACTAACCCTCATCCTAACCCTCCCCATAACCTTAACCCTAAACCTCACCTTCAACCTAGCCCTCACCCTAACCCTAATCCTAAACCTAATATCCTAAACCTCAGACTAACCCTAACCCTAACTCTCACCCTCACCCTCACACTAACCATAACCCTAACCCTCAACCTAACCCTAACCCTCACTCTCACTGTAACCATTACCCTAACCCTCACGCTAACCCTAAACATAACCCGAGCTCTAACTCTCACCCTAACCCTGACCCTAACGTCACCCTAACGCTAACCCTCAACCTTACCATCACCCTCAGCCTAAACCTAAGCCTAAGCCTATCCTTAACCCTAACCCTCATCCTATCCCTCACCCTAACCCTAACCCTAATCCTAATCCTAACCCTAACCCTAAACCTCACCCTCACCCTAACCCTCAACTTAAGCCTAACACTAACATTAATCCTAACCCTAACCCTAACCCTAAACCTCATCCTAAACCCTAAACCTCACACTAACCCTCACACTAATCCTCAACTGAACCCTCACCCTAAACTTAACCCTAACACTAACCCTAACATTAACACTCGACCTAACCCTACAACCAACCCTAAATCTAACCCTAAACCGCCCCCTCATCCTAACCCTAATCCTAACCCCAGCCCTAAAAATCACTCTAACCCTAAACCTCACCCTCAACCTCACCCTCACCCTCACCATAACTCTAACCCTAAACCTAACAATAACACTAATCCTAACCCTAAAGCTAACCCTAACCCTAACCCTAAACCTAACACTCACCCTCACCCTAAACATAATCTTAACCCTAACCCTCAACCTAACCCTAACCCTCACCCTAACAGTAACCCTAACCCTCATCCTAACCCTAACACAAATCCTAACCCTAAACCTAAACCTTACCCTAACACTAACCCTAACCATCACCCTCACCCTAGCCCTCACTCTAACATTAATCCTAACCCTAACCCTCACCCTAACCCTAAACATAATCGAACCCTAACTCTCACCCTAACCCTAACCCTAACTTTCACCGTAAACCTAACCCTCACCCTCACCCTCACTCTCAGCTTAACCCTAAGCCTAAGCCTAACCATAACCCTAACGATCACACTGACCCTAACCCTTACCCTAATCCGAATCCTAAACCTAAGCCTAACCCTCACCCTCACCCTCACCCTAATCCTAACCCTCACCCTAAATCTAACTCTAACACTAACCCTAACCCTCAACCTCAGGCTCACCCTTAACCTAACTCTAAACCTAAACCTCAACCTTACCCAAACCCTAACCCTAACCCTCACACTAAACCTTCCCATAAACCTAATCCTAAACCTCACCCTCAACCTAACTCTCACCCTAACCCTAACTCTAACTCTAAACCTCACCCTCACCATAACCCTAACTCTAACCCTAACCCAAAATCTAAACCTGACCCTAACCCTAAACCCTAATGTTCACCCTTACTCTCAACGTTACCTTAACCCAAAACCTAACGCTAACAATAACCCTAACCCTAATCCTAACCCTCACCCTAACCACAGCACTCACCGTAACCCATACCCTAACACAAACACTAACCGTCACAGTAACACTAACCCTACCCTCACCCTAACCCTAACTCTAACCCTAACCCTAACACAAAAAACCTCAACCTAACCCTAACCCTAACCCTCACCCTCACCCTCACCGTAACTGTAACCCTAAAAATAACCCTAACCCTAACCCTAATCCTAACCCTCACCGTCACCCTAACCCTAAACCTAACCCTAACCCTCACCCTAACCCTAACCCTCACCCTTACAGTAAACTTAACCCTCATCCTAACCCTCAACCTAAATGTAACCCTAACCCTAAACCTCACCCTAAAACTAACCCTAACCCTCACCCTCACACTGGCCCTCACCCTAACACTAATCCTAACCCTAATCCTAATCCTAACACTCACCCTAACCTTGACCATAACCATCATCCTAACCCTAAACATAACCCTAACCCTGACCCTAACCCTACCCCTCACCCTTACTTTAACCCTTAACCTCATCCTAACCCTCACCCTAACTCTAACCCTAACCCTCATCCTAACCCTCACCCTAACCCTAGCCCTAAACCTCACCCTAACCCTAACCCTCAACCTAACCTAACCCTCACACTCAACGTAAACCTAATCCTAACCCTCAACCTAACCCTAAACTTAACCTGAACCCTAACTCTCATCCTAAACCTAAACCTCACCCTCACCCTCACCCTCAGTGTATCCCTATGCCTAATCCTAACCCTAACCCTAACACTCACACTCACCCTAACACTTACCCTAATCCTAATCCTAACCCTAACCCTAACCCTCACCCTCAGCCTCACCTTAACCCTAACTCTAACCCTAAACCTTAACATCACCTTAATCCTAACCCTAACCCTAACCCTAAACCTCACCCTAACCTAACCCTAAACCTCACCCTCACACTAGCCATCACCCTAACCCTAATCCAAACATTAACCCTCATCCTATCCCTCCACATAACCCTAACTCTAACAGTCACCCTAACCCTAAACCTCAACCTCACCCTTAGCCTAACCCTATGCCTAAACGTAAGCCTAACCCTAAACCTAACCCGAAACCTCACACTCATCTGCACCCTCAACCTCACCGTAACTCTAACCCTAACCCTAACCTAAACCCTAAACCTCACCCCTACCCTAACCCTAACCCTATCCCAAACCCTAACCCTCATCCTTACCCTAACCCTAACACTAAACCTAACCCTAACCCTCACCCGAACCCTTCCCCTAACAATAACCCGAACAGTCACCCTAACCCTAATCCTCACCCCCACCCTCACCCTAAGCCTAACCATAAGCCTAAGCCAAATCCTTACCCAATTCCTCACACTTCCCCTCACCCTAACCCTAATCCTAAACCTAACCCTGTCCCTAAACCTCAAACTAACCCTCAACCTCACCCTAACCCTAACACTAACCCTAACACTAAACCTCACCCTAAACATCCCCCTAACCCTAACTCTAACCCTAAATATCACCCTCACCCTAACCCTAACCAAAACCCTCAGCCTAAACCTCACCCTAATCCTAACCTCACCCTCACCCTCAAACTCACCGTAACTCTAACCCTAACCCTAAGAATAACACTAACCCTAACCCTAACCCTAACTCTAGCCATAACCCTCACATTCAGCCTCACCCTCACTGCAAACTTAACCCTAACTATAACACTAAAAATTACCCTAACCCTAAGCCTAACCCAACTCTAAGTCTAATCCTAACCCCCACCCTCAGCCTCAGCCTAACACTAAGCCTAAACCTAACCCTAAACCTAACCCTAATCCTCAGCCTCAGCCTCAACCTAACCCAAACCCTAAACCTAACACTCACCCTAACTCTAAGCCTAAACCTAACCCTAACCCTCACACTCACCCTCAAACTAACCCTAATCCTAAACCTAACCCAATCCCTAACCCTAACCCTCACCCTAACCCTCACCCTAGCGCTCACCCTAACCCTAACCCTAACACTCACCCTCAACCTAGCCCTCAACCTAACCCTAAACCTCACCCTCACCTTAACCCTAACCCTAACACTAACCCTAACCCTAACCATCAACCTTACCGTAACCCTCACCCTCAGCCTAACCCTCATGTTTGCCCTTACCGTCACCCCTACCCTAACCCTCACCATAACCCTCACACTCACCCTAACCCTCACCCTAAAACTAACTAACCCCTAAACCTCACCCTCACCCTAACCATAACTCTAACCCTAACCCTAACACTAAACCTCACCCTAACCGTAACCCTACCCCTCAGAATAACCCTAACCCTCAACCTCACGCAAACCCTCAGCCTAAACCTAAGGCTAACCCTAACCATAACCATAAGCCTCACACTCACCCTAACCAGAACCATAATCCTAATCCTACCCCTAAACCTAACCCAAACCCTCACGCTCAACCTCACCCTAACCCTAATTCTAACCCTAAACCTCACACTGACCCTAACCCTAATCCTAAAACTGACCCTCACTGTAATCGAACACTAAACCTAACCCTAAACTTATCGCTAACTCTCACCCTAACCCTAACCCTAACACTAACCCTAAACCTAAACCTCACCCTAACTCTAACACTAACCGTATAACTCACCATCATCCTAACCATCACTCTAACCCTAACCCAAACACTAAACCTTACCCTAACCCTACCCCTAAAAGTCACCCTCACCTCACCGTAACCAAAACCCTAAACCTAACCCTAACCCTAACCCTAACCCTAATCCTAACCCTCCCCCTAACCATAACCCTCATCCTAACCCAAACACTCACCCTCACCCTAACACTAACCCTAACCCTAAAACTTACCCTCACACTAACCCCAACACTAACCCTAACCTTAAACCTCAAAGTAACCCTCACCCTCAGCCTAACTCTAACACTAACCCTATCCCTAACCCTCCTCCTAACCCTATATCTAAACCTAAATCTCAACCTCACACTAACCCTAACCCTAACCCTAAACCATACCCTAACCCTAACCCTACCCCTCACCCGCACCCTCACCCTCACCGTAATTCTAACCCTAACCTTAACAGTAACACTAACCCTAACCCAAACCATCACCCTAACCCTAATCCTCACCTCCACCCTCACCCTCAGCCTAACCCTAAGCCTAAGCCTCACCCTCACCCTAATTGTCACACTCACCCTCACCCTACCCCTAATACTAAATCTAACCTTATCCCTAAACCTCAACCTAACACTCACCCTCCCCGTAACCCTAACACTAAACCTCAACCTAAATCTCACCCTAACCCTAACCCTCACCCTCACCCTCAATCTCACCATAACTCTAAACCTAACACTAAATCTAACACTAACCCTAACCCTAACCATAAACATAACCATGACCCTCACCTTCAGAATCACCCTCAGCTCCAACTTAACCTTAACCATAACACTAACAATAACCTTAATCCTAAACCTAACACTAATCCTCAACCCCACCCTCACCCTCAGCTGAATCCTAAGCCTAACCCTAAGCCTAAACCTAACCCTAACCCTAACTGTAACCCTAAACCTAACCCTAAACCTAACCCTAATCCTCAGCCTCACCCTCACCCTAACCAAAACCCTAACCCTAAACCTCACCCTAACTCTAAGCCTAACCATAACCCTGACCCTCACACTCACCCTCAACCTAACCCTAACCCTAACCAAAACCCTAACCCTAACCCTCACCCTAACCCTAAGCCTAACCATAACCCTGACCCTCACATTCACCCTTAACCTAACCCTAACACTAAACCTAACCATATCCCTAAACTTAACCCTCACCCTAACCCTCACCCTAACACTAATCCTAACCCTAAACCTCATCCTAACCCTCACCCTAACGCTAACCCTAACCCTCACCCTTATCCTAAACCTAACCCTCAACCTCATGCTTGGCCTAAGCCTAAGCCTAAGCCTAAATCTAACCCAAACATTCAACATAACGCTAACCCTAACTCTAAGCCTTAACCTCACTCTCACACTAACCCTAACTCTAACCCTTACCCTAAACCTAAACCTCATCCTAACACTAATCCTAAACCTCACCCTCACCCTCACCGTAACCGTAACCCAAACCCTAACCCTATCAATAACCCTAATCCTAACCCTAACCCTCAACCTAACCCTAACCCTAACCCTAACCTTCACCCTAACACTTACCCTCACCCTAACACTAACTCTAACACTAACCCTCACACTAACCCTAACCATCACCCTGACTCTAAACCTCACCCTAAACCTAAACCTAACCCTCACCTTCATCCTAGCCCTCACAATAACCCTAATCCTCATCCTCACCCTAAACCTCACACTAACTCTAACACTAATCCTCAAGCTAACCCTCACCCAACCCTTCCCCTAACCCTAACCGTCACTCTAACCCTAACCTTCACCCCACTGTAACCTTCACCCTCAGCCTAAACCTCAAGTTTACCCTAACCATCACCCCCATGCTAACACTTACCCTAAACCTAACCCTCACCCTAATCCTCACCATAACCCTAATTCCACCCCAAAACCTCATGCTCACCCTAACTCTAACCCTAACCCTAACCCTAACCCTAACCCTCATCCTAACCCTAAACCTCACACTAACCCTAATCCTAAACCTCAATTTAACTCTCACCCTGACCCTAATCCTAACCCTAACCCTAACCCTAAACCTAAACCTAACACTCACCATTATCTTAATCCTCACCCTCAGCCTAAACCTCACCTTTACCCTTACTATCATCCTCACCCTAAACCTCTAAACCTCATCGTAACCCTCACCCTAACCATCACCCTAACGCTAACCCTCAACCTCAACCTCACCCTCAGCCTAACCCTAAGCCTAAGCCTAAACCTTACCATAATCGTCACCCTCACCCTAGCCCTCATTCTAACCCTAATCCAAACCCTAACCCTCATCCTAACCCTCACCCTAAACCTAATCCTAACCCTCATCATCACCCTCACCCTAACCCTCATCCTAACCCTAAGCCTCAACCTAATCCTAAGCCTCACCCTCACAGTAACTCTTTTCCTGACACTCACCGTAACCCTAAACTTAACCGGAAACCTAATTCTCACCCTAAACCAAACACTAACCCTCACCCTAACCTTAACCCTAAACTTCATCCTCACCCTACCACTCACCCTAACCATAATCCTAAACCTAACCCTCATACTAACCATCCTCCTAACCCTAAACCTAACCCTCACCCTAACCCTAACACTCACCCTCAACCTCACCCTCAGCATAACCCTAAGCCTAAACCTAAACCTAACCCTAACACAGACACTTATCCCAAACCTAAACCTAAACCTAAGCCTAAGCGTATCCCTTACCCAAAACTTCACCCTCACCTTAACACTAATCCTAATCCTCACCCTAACCCTAACCCTAAACCTCCCCCTAACTCTCACCCTAACCCTAACACTAACACTAACCCTAACCCTAACCGTCCACCTAACCCTCACCCAAACCCTAACTCTAACTCTGAACCTCACCCTCACCCTAAACCTCACCCTAACCCTAACCCTAACCCTCACCCTCACCCGCACCATAACCGTAACCTTAAACCGAACCCTAACAATAACCCTAACCCTAATCTTAACCCTCACCCTAACCATAACCCTCAACCTAACCCTATACCTAAACCTCACCCTCACCCTAGCTCTCACCCTAAATCTAATCCTAACCCTAACACTCATCCTAACCCTCCCCCTAACCCTTACTCTAACCCTCACCGTAACCCTAACCCTCACCCTCAACCACACCCTCAGCCTAAACCTAAGCCTAACCATAAACCTAACCCTAACACATACACGCACAATCACTTGACACTAATCCTAACCCTAACTCTAACCCTAACCCTCCCAGTAACTCTCACCCTAACACTAACCCTAACCCTAACCCTCAACCTCATCCTAATCCTAAACCTAACTCTAACCCTAACCCAAACCCTAAACCTCACACTAACGCTAACCCTAAAACTCAATCTACCCTCACCCTAACCCTAAAACTAACCCTAACCCTCACCCTTATTTTAACCCTCAACCTCAGCCTAAACCTCACCTTTACCCTTACCATCATCCTCACCTTAACCCTCACCCTAACCCTAAACCTCATCCTAACCCTCACCCTAAGTGTAAAAATAACCCTCACCATAACCATAACCCTCAACCTCAACCTCACCCTCAGCCTAACCCTAAGCCTAACCCTAAACCTAACCCTAACACACAAACGCACCCTCACCCTGAACCTAATCCTAACCCTAACCCTAACCCTTACACTCCCCGTAACTCTCAACCTAACCCTAACCCTAACACTCACCCTAACTCTCAGCCTCACTCTCACCCTAACCCTAATCCTATCCCTAACCCTCATCCTAACCCTCCCCCTAACCCTTACACTAAACCTCACCCTAACCCTAACCCTCAAACTGAACCTCACCCTTAGCCTAAACATTAGCCTAAACCTAAAACTAAACCTAACACACACACTCAACCTCACCCTAACCCTAATCCTAACCCTAACCTTCCCCCTCACCCTCACCGTCAGTGTAAACCTAAGCCTAACCCTAACCCTAAACATAAAACAAACCTAACCCTTACCCAAATCCTAATCCTAAGCCTAACCCTAAGCCTCACGCTCAGCCTCACCTTTACCCTAACTCTAACCCTATATTTCACACTCACCTTAACCCTAACCCTAACCCTAACCCTAAACCTCATCCTAACCCTCCCCATAACCCTAACCCTAACCCTCAACCTAACCCTAACCCTCAAACTCACCCTCAACCTCAGCCTAAACCTAAGTCTAAACCTAAAACTAAACCTAACACACTCACTCACCCTCAACCTAACCCTAATCCTAATCCTAACATTCACCCTCACCCTCACCCTCAGTATAAACCTAAGTCTAACCCTAACCCTAACCATCACACTCAACCTAACCATTACCTTAATCCTAATCCTAACCCTAATCCTAAGCCTCACCCTCAGCCTCAACTTTACCCTAACTCTAACTCTATACCTCACACTCACCATAACCATAACGCTAACCCTAACCCTAAACCTCACCCTAACACTAACCCTAAATCTCAACCTCAGCCTAGCCCTCACCCTAACCCTAATCCTAACCCTAAACCTCATCCTAAACCTCCCCATAACCCTAACCCTAACCCTAACCCTCAAACTCACCCTGAACCTCAGCCTAAAACTAAGCCTAACACTATACCTAACACTAACCCTCACACTAACCCTAACCATAACCCTAATCCTAACCGTATCCCTCACACTCACCCTAACCCTCACCCTAAACTTAACCATAAACCTAACAATAACCCTAACCCTAAACCTCACCCTCAGTCTCACCCTAAACCTAATTCTAACCCTAAACCTCAAACTCACAGTAACCCTAAGCTTAAACCTCACACTCACACTCACCCTTGCCCTTACCCT
Organism: Dipodomys merriami; assembly: GCF_024711535.1. Classification (NCBI taxonomy): domain Eukaryota; kingdom Metazoa; phylum Chordata; class Mammalia; order Rodentia; family Heteromyidae; genus Dipodomys; species Dipodomys merriami. Next base: position 113,612 of record NW_027202685.1, read on the forward strand.
AACCCTAATCCTAACCCTAAACCTCATCCTAACCCTCCTCCAAAAATCTAACCCTCACCCTCAACGTCACCCTCAGCCTAACCCTAAGCTTAACCCTAAACTTAAACCTAACACACACACTCACCCTCACTCTATCCCTGATCCTGTCCCTAACCCTAACCCTAACCCTAACCCTCCCCCTAACTATCACCCTAAACCTAACACTAAAACTAAGCCTTACCCTAACCCTCAACCTTAACCTCGCCCTAACCCTAACTCTAACCCTAAACCTCACCCTCATTCTAACCCTAACTCTAACCCTAACCCAAACCCTAAACCTCACCCTAACACTAACCCTAACACTAACACACACCCTCACCCTCATTCTATTTCAAGCCTAACCCTATCCCTCACACTCACCCTAAACCTAACCCTAAACCTCAACCTAACCCTCACCCTCACCCTCAACCTCAGCCTAACACTAATCCTACTCCTAACCCTAACCCCAAGCCTCACCCTCAACCTAACCCTCACCTTAAGCCTAAACCTAACATTAATCCTAACCCTAACCCTCACCCTCAGCCTCACCCTAAATCTAACTCTAACACTAAAACTCACCCTGACCCTAACCCTAACCCTAACCCTATCCCTAAACCTCATCCTAGCCCTAACCCTAACCCTCACCCTCACCATAACCTTAACCCTAACCATAAAGCTAAAATAACGCTAACCCTAACCCTAACCCTCACCCTAACCCTAACCCTCAACCTCACCCTCACCCTCAGCCTTACCCTAAGCCTAACCCTAACCCTAACGCTCACACTAACCCTAACTCTTACCCTAAACCTAAGCCTAACCCTAAGCCTAAACCTCACCTTCAACCTAACCCTAAATCTAACCCTAACCCTAACCCTCAACCTCACCCTCACCCTCAGCCTTACCCTAAGCCTAACCCTAACACTAACGCTCACACTAACCCTAACCCTTACCCTAAACCTAAGCCTAACCTTAAGCCTAACCCTCACCTTCAACCTAACCATAAATCTAACACTAACCCTAAACCTCACCCTCACCCTAACCCTCACCCTTACCATTACACTCAAACTCAGCCTAACCCTGAACTTTACACTTATCGTCAATCCCACCCTAACCCTCACTCTAACTCTAACACTCACCCTAACCCTAACTCTAACACTAACCCTAATACTAACCCTCACCCTAACCCTAACACTAACCATCACCCTAACCCTAATCCTCACCACCACCCTCACCCTCAGCCTAACACTAAGCCTACGCCTAACCCTAACCCTAAACCTCACACTCACCCTCACCCTAACCCTAACCCTAACCCTAATCCTAAACCTCAACCTAACCCTAAACCTAACCTTAACCCTAACACTTACCCTAAACCTAACCCTCCACCTACCCCTCCAACTAAACCAAAGTCTAACCATAAACCTAATCCTCACCATAACACTAATCCTAGGCCTAAACCTAAACCTCACCCTAACCCTAACACTCACCCCCACCTCACCCCAATCCTAACCCTAACCCTCACCCTAAACCTTAATCTCACCCTCACCGTAACCCTAACCATCATCCTAACCCTCACCCTAACCCTAACCCTAAACATTACCATAAAACTAACCCTAATCTTCACCTTCACCGTAGCCCTCACCCTAACCCTACTCGTAAACCTAATCCTCATCCTAACCCTCACCCTAACTCTTAGCCTAACTCTAACCCTAACCCTAACCCCAAAACTCACTCTAACCCTAACACTAACCCTACCACTAACACTAACCCTAAACCTAACCATAATCCTAACCCTAAACCTAACCCTAATCCTCAGCCTCACCGACACCCTAACCCAAACCCTAACCCTAACCGTCATCCTAACTCTAAGACTAACCATAACCCTAATCCTAACCCTCACACTCACCCTCACCCTAACCCTAATCCTAAACTTAACCCTATCCCTAACCCTAACCCTCACCCTAACCCTCAGCCTAGCCCTCACCCTTACACTTATCCTAACCCTAATCCTCACCCTAACCATAACCCTCACCCTCACCCTAACCCTCTCCCTAAGACTTACCCTCACTCTAACACTAACCCTAACCCTAACACTAACCCTCACACTAACCCTAAACATCACCCTAACACTAACACTCACCCTAAGTCTAACCCTAACCCTCACCCTCACCCTATCCTTCACCCTAAACCTAACCCTCATCCTCACCATAAACCTCACTCTAAACCTAACCCTCACACTAACCCTAACTCTACCCCTAACAATAACACTAATCCTAACCCTAAACCTAACTTGAACCCTAACCCTAATGCTAACACTCAACCTCTCCCTAACCCTAACCCTCACCCTAACCCTAAATGTACCCCTAAACCTCACCCTCACCCTAACCCTAACTCTAACCCTAACCCTAACACTAAACCTCATTGGAACCCTAAACCGAAACCTTACCCTCACTTTAAATGTAACCCTAACCCTAAACCTAACAATAACCCTAACCCTAACCCTAACCCTCACCCTAAACATAACACATACCCTAACCTTAACCCTCACCCTAAAACTAACCCTAACCCTCACCCTTATCTTAACCCTCACCGTCAGCCTAAACCTCACCTTTACCCTTACCTTCATCCTCACCCTAACCCTATACCTCATCCTAACCCTCGCCCTAAGCATAAAACTAACCATCATCCTAAACCTAACCATCACCCTCACCCTAGCCTTCAACCTAACCCTAATCCTAATCCTAACCCTCATCCTAACCCTCACCTTAACCTTAACCATAACGATCAAACCTAAACATAATCCTCACCCCCACCCTCACCCTCAGCCTAACCCTAAGCCTAAGCCTAACCCTAACCCTAAACCTAACCCTAAACCTCACCCTCACCCTAGCCCTCACCCTCACCCTAATCCTTACCCTAACCCTCAACCTATCCCTCACCCAAACACTAAACCTAACCCTCAACCTCACCCTCACCCTAACCCTAATCCGAACCCTAATGCTCAATCTCACCCTAACCATCACCCTCAACATAACCCTTACCCTAACACTCAACCTAAACCTAAACTTAAACCAAACCCTAACTCTCACCCTTACCCTAACCATAACCCTCACCCTAACCCTAACCCTAAACTTCACCCTCACCCTAGCCCTCTCTCTCAACCTCACCCTCAGCCTAACCCTAACCCTAAACCTAAACCTAACGCTAACACACACACTCACCCTCACCCTAAACCTAATCCTAACCCTAACTCTCATCCTAACCCTCCCAATTATCCTAACCCTCAACCTAACCCTAACGCTCACCCTCAGCCTAATCGTAAGCTTAGCCCTAACCCTAACCCTCACACTCAACCTAACCCTATCTGTAAACCTCATCCTAGCCCTAAACCTAACCCTCACCCTCACCCTCACAATAAACGGAACCCTAACCCTAATGCTAAGAACAATCCTAAACCTAACCCTAACCCTCACCCTAACCATAACCCTCACCCTAACCCTAACCCTCACCCTAACATTTACCCTAACCCTATCCCTAACCCTCACACTAACACTGACCCTCACCTTAACACTAACCCTAACCCTAACACTACCCTAAACATCAAACTATACTTAAACCTCACCCTAACCCTAACCCTAAACCTCAACCTCTCCCTAGAACTCACCCTAACCCTAACCCTCATCCTCACCCTAACTTCACACTAACCCTAACACTAATACTCAATCTAACTCTCACCCTCACCCTAACCCTCACCCTAACCCTCACCCTAACCCTAACCCTTACCCTTACTGTAACCCTCACCCTCAGCCTAACCCTCAACTTTACCCTTACCGTCACCCTCACCCTAACCCTCACTCTAACGCTAACCCTCACCCTAACCATAACTCTACCCCTAAACCTCACCCTCAGCCTAACCCTAACTCTAACCCTAACCCTAACACTACCCTCACCATAAACCTAACCATAACCATCACCCTAACCCTAATCCTCACCCCCACCCTCACCCTCAGCCTAATCCTAAGCCTAAGCCTAACCCAAACCCTAAACCTCACACTCACCCTCAGCCTAATCCTAATCCTAACCCTAAACCTAACCTAAACCCAAAACCTCAACCTAACCCTGACCCTAACCTTAAACCTAACATTAACCCTAACCCTAACCCTCGACGTGACCCTCCAGCTAAACCTAAATCTAACCATAAACTTAACCCTCACCCTAACACTAATCCAAACACTAACCCTAACCCTAAAACAAACCCTCACACTAATCCTAACCCTCACTCTAATCCTCATCCTAACCCCAACCCTCATCCTAACCCTCACCCTCAGTGTAACCTTAAGCCTAAACCTAACCCAAACACTCACACTCACCCTAACCCTTAACCTAATCCTAATCCTAACCCTAAACCTAAGCCTCACCCTCAGCCTCAACTTTACTTTCACTCTAACCCTGTACCTCACACTCACCTTAACCCTAACCCTAACCTGAAACCTCACCCTAACACTAACCCTAAACCTCAACCTCACCCTAGCCCTCACCGTAACCCAAATCCTAACCCTAAAACTCATCCCAACCCTCCCCATAACCCTAACCCTAACCCTCATCCTAACCCTAAACCTCATCCTCACCCTCACCCTCAGCCTAAACCTAAGCCTAACCCTAAACCTAACCCTAACCCTCACACTCACTCTAACCTTAACCCTAATCCTAATCTTAACCCTAACCTTCACCCTTATCCTCCCCCTAAACTTAACCCTAAACATAACACTAACCCTAACCCTAACCCTCTTTCTCAGCCTCACTCTAACCCTAAACCTCACCCTCACCCTAACCCAAACTCTAACCCTAACCCAAACCCTAAACTTCACCCTAACACTAACCTTAACCCTAACCCACACCTTCACCCTCAGCCTAATTCTAAGCCTAACCCTAACCCTAACCCTCACACTCACCCTAATCCTAACCCTAAACCTCACCCTAACCTTAACCCTCACAATCACCCTAACACTAATACCTATCCTACTCCTAACCCTAACCCTAACCTCACCCTAACCATAACCCTTACCCTTACCGTAAACCTCAACCTCAGCCTAAACCTCACCTTTAACCTTACCGTGACCTGCACCATAACCCTCACTCTAACACTAACTATCACACTAACCCTAACTCTACCCCTAAACCTCACCCTCACCCTAACCCTAACTCTAACCCTAACACTAACCCTCATTCTAAACCTAACCCTTACCCTCACCCTAACCCTAATCCTCACCCCACCCTCACCCTCAGCCTAATCCTAAGCCTAAGCCTAACCCTAAACATAAACCTCACACTCACCCTCCACCTAACCCTAATCTTAACCCTAATCCTAAGCCTCATCCTCAACAGCACCTTAACCTTAACTCTAACCCTATACTTCACACTCACCCTGACCCTAACCCTATCCCTAACCCTAAACCTCACCCTAACCTTAACCCTAAACCTCACCCTCGCCCTCAGCCTCAGCTTAACCCTAAGCCTAACCCTAACCCTAACCCTAACCCTCACACTCACCCTAACCCTAATCCTAAACTTAACCCTCACCCTCACACTAACCCTCCCCCTAAACCTAACCCTAAACCTAACACTAATGCTAACACTAACTCTCACACTCAGCCTCTCCCTAAACCTAACTCTAAACGTAAACCTCTCCCTCACCCTAACCCTAACCCTAACTCTAACCCTAACCTTAAACCTCACCCTCACACTCACCTTAGCCCTTACCCTAACCCATATCCTAACCCTAACCCTCATCCTAACCCTCCCCCTAACCCTAACCCTCACTGTCAAACTCACCCTCAGCCTAACCCTAAGCCAAACCCTAAACCTAAACCTAAGACACACACTCACCCTCACTCTAACCCTAATCCTATCCCTAAACCTAACCCTAAACTTAAACCTCCCCCTAACTCTCAACCTAACCCTAACCCTAACACTAACCCTTACCCTAACCCTAAACCTAAACCTCACCCTAACCCAAACTAACACTAAACCTCACCCTCACCCTAAACCTAACTCTAACCCTAACCCAAACCCTAAATCTCACCCTAACACTAACCCTAACCCTAACCCACATCCTCACCCTCAGACTAATCCTAAGCCTATCCCTAACCCTAACCCTCACCCTCAACCTCAGCCTAAGCCTAAGCCTATCCCTAATCCTAACCCTAACCCTCACTCTCACTCTAACACTAACCCTAATTCTACTCCTAACCCTAACCGTAACCCTCATTCTCAACTTAACCATCACCTTAAGCCTAACCCTAAAATTAATCCTAAGCCTAACCCTCACACTCTGCCTCACCCGAACCCTAAATCTAACACTAGGGTAACTAACCCTAACCCTATCCCTAAACCTCATCCTAGCCCTAACCCTAAAACTCACCCTCACCCTCACCATAACCTTAACCCTAACCCTAACATAACAATAAACCTAACCCTAACCCTAAACCTCACCCTAAACATAACCCTCACCCTAACCCTAACCCTCACCCTAACACTTACCCTCACCCTAACACTAACACTACCCCTAACACTAAACCTCACACTAACCCTAACCCTGACCATCACCCTAACCCTAATTCTCAGCCCCACACTTACCCTCAGCCTAAACCTAAGCCTAAGCCTAACCCTAACCCTAAACCTCAAACTCACCCTCACCCTAACCATAATCTTAACCCTAAACCTTACCCTAACCCTAAACGTCAACCTAACCCTCAACCTAACCTTAACCCTAACACTTAAGCTAACCCTAAGCCTCGACCTAACCCTCCAACTAAACCTAAATCTAACCATAAACCTCACCCTCACCCTAACCCTTATCCTAACTCTAACCCTAAACCTCACCCTAAACCTAACACTCACTCTCACCCTCACCCTCACCATAACTCTAATCCTAACCGTAACAATAACAGTAATCCAAACTCTAAACCTAAACCTAACACTAACCCTAACCCTAATGCTAACTCTCAACCTCACCCTAACCCTAATCCTAACCCTAAGCCTCACCCTAAGCCTAATCCGCACCCTCATCATAACATTAACCCTCATCCTAACGCTCACCCTAACCCTAACCCTAACCCTAAACATTACCATCTCACTAACCGTCATCCTCACCTTCACCCTAGCCCTCACCCTAACCCTAATCGTAACCTAATCCTTATCCTAACCCTCACCCTAACTCTAAGCCTAAACCTAACCCTAAACCTAACCCCACCCTCAATGTAACCCTAACACTAACCCTAACACTAACCCTAAACCTAACACTAAACCTAAACATAAACCTAACCCTAACCCTCAGCCTCACCCTCACCCTAACCAAAACCCTAACCCTAACCCTCAATCCTAACGCCAAGCTTAAACCTAACCTAATCCTATCCCTCACCCTAACCCTAATCCTAAACCTAACCCTATCCCTAACCCTAACCCTCACCCTAACCCTCAGCCTAGCCCTCACCCTTACACTTATCCTAACTCTAACCCTCACACTAACCATAACCCTCATCATAAACCTACCCCTCACCCTAACATTTACCCTCACCCTAACACTAACCCTAACCATAACAGTAACCCTCACACTAACCCTAAACATCACCCTAACCCCAAACCTCACCCTAACACTAACCCTAACCCTCACCCTCACCCTAGACTTCATCCTAACCCTAAAACTCATCCTCACCATAAACCTCACACTAACCTTAACAATAATACTCAATCTAACACTCCACCTCACCCTAACACTGACACTAACCCTCACCCTAACCCTAACCCTCACCCTTACCGTAAACCTCACCCTCAGCCTAACCCTCACCTTTACCCTTACCTTCACCCCCACGCTAACAGGGACCCTAACCCTAAGCCTCACACTAACCCTTAATGTAACCCTAAACCTCACCCTCTCCCTAACCCTAACTCTAACCCTAACCCTAACACTAAACCTCACCCTAACCCTAACCCTAAACCTCACCCTCATCCTAACCATAACCCTCAGCCTAACCCTAACCCTCACGCTAACACTTACCCTCACCCTAACACTAACCCTAAACCTAACACTAACCCTCACACTAACCGTAACCCTCACCCTAATCCTAAACCTCTCCCTAACCCTAACCCTATACCTAATACTAACCCTCACCCTAGCCCGCACCCTAACCCTAATTCTAACCCTCACCTTCACCCTAACGCTAACCCTCATCCTCACCCTAAACCTCACACTAACCCTAACCCTAAATCTAAATCGAACCCTCACCCTAACCCTAAACCTAACACTAACCCTTACCCTAAACCTAAACCTAACCCTAACACTCAACCTTACCTTAACCCTCACCCTCAGCCTAAACCTCACCTTTGCCCTTAACATCATCCTCACCCTAACCCTCACCGTAATCCTAAACCTCATCCTAACCCTCACCGTAACGGTAAACCTAACCATCACACTAACTCTAACCCTCACCCTCAGCCTCACACTCAGCCTAAACCTAAGCCTAAGCCTAACCCTTAATCTAACCCTCACCCTCACCCTAGCCCTCACCCTAACCCTAATCCTAATGCTAACCCTCATCCTAACACTCACCCTAGCCCTATCCCTAACCATGACCCTAAACCTTATCTTCACCCCCACTCTCGCCCTCAGCCTAACCCTAAGCCTAAGCCTAAGCTGAACCCTCACACTCACCCTCAACTTTACCCTACTCCTAACCCTAACTCTAACCATAACCCTAACATAACTCTCAACATAACCCTCATCCTAACCTTAACCCTAAAAATAACCCTAACTCTAACCCTCGACCTAATCCTCCAACTAACCCTAAATCTAAACCTAAACCTCAACCTCAACCTCACCCTAACTCTATTCCTAACCCTAACCTTCAACCTCACCCTAACCCAAACCCTAACCCACCCTCAACCTCACCCTCACCATAACTCTAACCCTAACCCTAACAATAACACTAATCCTAACTCTAAACCTAACCTTAACCCTAACCGTAATCCTAACACTCACCCTCACCCTAACCCTAATCCTAATCCTAACCCTCATCTTAACCCTAATCCTCACCCTCACTGTAACCCTAACCCTCAACCTAACCTTCACCTTAACCCTAACCCTAAACCTTAATCTAACACTAACCCTAACAATCACCCTCAACCTAGCCCTCACCGTAACCCTAACCTTAACCCTCACCCTAACGCTAACGCTAACCCTAAACCTCAACCTAACCCTAAACCTCACGCTCGCCATAACCCTAAGCCTCACCCTAACCCTAAACATAACCGAACCTTAACTCTCACCCTAACCCTATCCCTAACCCTCCACCTAACCCTAACCCTCACCCTCACCCTCACCCTCAGCCTAACCCTAAGCCTAACTATAACCCTCACACTCACTGTAACACTTACCCTAATCATAATAATAACCCTAACCCTAACCCTCACCTTCAGCCACACCCTAACCCTAAATCGAACCCTAAACTTCACCCTCTCCCTAACCCTAACAATAACCATAACCTTAAACCTCACCCTCACACTCACCCTAGCCCTTACCCTAACCCTAATCCTAACCCTAACCCTCATCCTAACCCTCCCCCTAACCCTAACTCTCACCCTCAACCTCACCCTCAGCATAACCCTAAGCCTAACCAGAAAAATAAACCTAACACACACACTCACCCTCACTCTCACCTTAATGCTATCCCTAATCCTAACCCTAACCCTCACCCTAAATCTCACCCTAATCGTAACGCTAAACCTAACCCTTACCATTAACCTCAACCTAAACCTCACCCTAACACTAACTCTAACCCTCAACCTCACCCTCACCCTAACCCTAACTCTAACCCTAACCCGAAACCTAAACTCACCCTAACACTAAAACTAACCCTAAACCTCAACCTAACCCTCCAACTATACCTAAATCTAACCATAAACCTCAAACTCACCCTAACCCTAATCCTAACCCTAACCCTAAACCTCACCCTAACCCTAACCCTAATCCTCATCCTAACCCTCACCCTAACTCTAAGCCTAAACCTCACTCTAACCCCAATCCTAACCCTCCCCGTAACGGTAAACCTAACTTTAACCCTAACAATAACCCTCACACTAACCCTCAGCCTCACCCTAACCAAAAACCTCACTCGAACCCTATCCCTCATCCTAACACTTACTCTCACCTTAACACTAACCCTAACCCTCATCCTCACCCTAAACCTCACACTAACCCTAACACTAATCCTCAATCTAACCCTCACTCTAAACCTAACCCTAACACTTACCCTAAACCTAAACCTAACCCTAACACTCACCCTTATCTTAACCCTCACCCTCAGCCTAAACCTCAACTTTACCCTTACCACAATCCCCACCCTAACCCTCACCGTAACCCTAAACCTCATCCTAACCCTCACCCTATTCGTAAAACTAACCATCACCCTAACCCTTACACTCACCCTAAAACTAATCCTAAACCTAACCCTCATCCTAACCCTCACCCTAACCCAATCCCTAACCATCACCCTAAACCTAATCCTCACCCCCACCCCCACCCTCAGCCTAACCCTAAGCCTAAGACTAACCCTAACCCTAACGCTCACATTCACCCTCACTCTAATCCTAACCCTAAACCTAACCATAACCCTAAACCTCAACCTAAACCTCACCGTATCCTTAACCCTAAAAGTAACCCGAACCCTAACTCTCGACCTAACCCTCCAACTAACCCTAAATATAACCCTAAACCTCACCCTCACCCTAACCCTGACCCTAAACCTCACCCTAACTCTAACTCTAACCCGAACCCTCACCTCACCCTCACCCTCATCATAACTCTAACCCCAACCCTAACAATAACATTAATCCTAACCCTAAACCTAACCATAAGCCTAACCCTAACCTTAATCCTAAAACTCACCCTCATGCTAACCCTAATCCTAACACTAACCCTCACCCTAAACCTAATCCTCACCCTCACTGTAACCCTAAGCCTCAACCTAACCCTCACCCTAACCCTAACCCAAAACCTAAACCTTAATGTAACACTAACCCTAACCCGCACCCTCACCCTAGACCTCACCCTAACCCTAATCATAACACTAATCCACATCGTTACTCTCACTCTAAACCTAAACTTAACCCTCACCCAAACCCTAACACTAACTCTCAACCTAAACCTAACCCTAGCCCTCACCCTAACCCTAACCTTCACCCTCACTCTCACTCTCAGCCTAACCCTAAGCCTAACACTAACCCTAATGCTCACAATCACCCTAAACCTTACCCTAAAACTAATCCTAACCCTAAGCCTACACTTCACCCTCAACCTAACCCTAAATCTAACACTAACCCTAACCCTAACCAACAACCTCAGCCTCACCCTAACCCTAACTCTAACCCTAAACTTCACCCTCACCCTCATCACAACCCTAATCCTAACCCTAAACCTCACACTAACCCTAACCCTAACCCTAACCCTCCACCTAACCCTCACCCTAACACTAAACCTAACCTTCACCTCACCCTCACCCTCACCCTAATCTGAACCCTAACCCTCAACCTAAACCTAACCCTCAACCTCACCATAACCCTTACACTAACACTCAACCTAAACCTAAACTTAAACCGAACCCTAACTCTCACCCTTACCCTAACCATAAACCTCACCCTAAACCTAATAATAAACCTCACCCTCACCCTAGCCCTCAACCTCAACCTCACTCTCAGCCTAACCCTAAGCCTAAACCTAAACCTAAACCTAACACACACACTCACCCTCAAACTAACCCTAATCCTAACCCTAGTCCTCATCCTAACCCTCTCCATAACCCTAACCCTCACACTAACCATTACCCACAACCTTCACCATCAGCCTAATCGTAAGCCTAACACTAACCCTAACCTGAAACCTAAACCTCACCCTAACCTTAACCCTCACTCTCAACCTCAGCCTAACACTAAGCCTATACCTAACCCTAACCCTAACCCTCACACTCATCCTAACAAAAACCCTAACCCTACTCCTAACCCTAACTCTAACCCTCACCCTCAAACTAACACTCACCTTAAGCCTAAACCTAATTTTAATCCTAAACCTAACCTTCACCCTCAGCACCACCCTAACCCTAAATCTAACACTAAACCTCACCCTGACCCAAACCCTAACCCTAACCTTATCCCTAAACCTCATCCTAGCCCTAACCATAATCCTCACCCTCACCCTCACCATAACTGTAACACTAACCATAATGCTAACAATAATCCTAAACCTAACCCTAACCCTCACCCTAACCATAACCCTCACCCTAACCGTAACCCTCACCCTAACACTTACCCTCACCCTAACAATAACCCTAACCCTAACACTAAACCTCACACTAACCCTAACCATCACCCTAACCCTAAACATCACCCTAACAATAACGCTAAACCTCACCCTCACTCTAGACCTCGCCCTAAACCTAACCCTCATTCTCACCCTAAACTTCACACTAACACTAACACTAATCCTCAATCTAACCCTCACCCTTAACGTAACCCTCACCCTCAGCCTAACTCTCACCTTTAGCATTACCGTCACCCCCACCCTAACCCTAATTCTAACCCTAACCCTAATTCTAACCCTAACCCTAACACTAAAACTCACACTAACCCTAACCCTAACCATCACCTTAACCCTAATCCTCACCCCCAGCCTCACCCTCAGCTGAACCCTAAGCCTAAGCCTAACCCTAAACCTAATGCTCACACTCACCCTCAACTTAACCCTAATCCTAACCATAACCATAACCCTAAACCTCAACCTAACCCTCAACAGAACCTTAACCCTAACACTTACCCTAACCCTAACCCTCGACCTAATCCTCCAACCAAACCTAAATCTAACCTTAAACCTCATCCTAACCCTAACACTCACCCTCACCCTCACACTCACCATAAATCTAAACCTCACCCTAACAATAACAGTAATCCAAACCCTAATCCTAAAACTAACCCAAACCCTAACCCTAATGCTAACACTAAACCTCACCCTAACCCTAATCCTAACCCTAACACTCAACCTAAACCTAACCTTCACCGCAACCTTAAGCCTAACCCTCATCCTAACCCTCACCCTAACCCTCACCCTAACCCTCACCCTCACCATAATCCTAACCCTAACCCTAACCATAACCCTAAACCTCAACCTAACCTTAACCCTAAAACTTACCCTAACCCTAACTCTCGACCTAACCCTCCAAATAACCCTAAATCTTACCCTAATCCTCACCCTCACACTAACCCTAATCCTAACCCTAAAGCTAAACGTCACCCTAACCCTAACCCTAACCCTAACCCTCACCCTCACCCTAACCCTCACCCTCACCCTCACCCTCACCATAACTCTAACCCTAACTCTAACAATAAAATTAATTCTAACAATAAACCTAACCCTAACCCTAACCCTAATCCTAACATTCACCCTCACTCTAACCCTAATCCTAACCCTAAACTTCACCCTAACCCTAATCCTCACCCTCACTGTTAAACCTAACCCTCAACCTTACCCTCACCCAACCCTAACCCTAAACCTAAACCTTAATCTAACACTATCCCTAACCCTCACCCTAACCTTAACCCTCACCACAACCATAAACCTAACTCTCATCATAACCCTCACCCCAAAACTAACCCTAACCCTCACCATAATCCTAACCCTAACCCTAACTCAAACCCTAAACCTCAACCTAACCCCCACCCTAACCTTAACCCTAAAACTTACCCTAAACCTAATTCTCGACCTAACCCTCCAACTAACCATAAATCTTACCCTAATCCTCACCCTCACACTAACCCTAATCCTAATCCTAACCCTAAACCTCACACTAACCCTAACCCTAACCCTCACCATCACCCTTACCATAACTCTAACCCTAACCCTAACAATAACATTAATTCTAACAATAAACCGAACCTGAACCCTAACCCTAATCCTGACACTCACCCTCAAGCTAACCATAATCCTAAATCTATCCTTAGCCCTAACCCTAATCCTCACCCTCACTGTAACCCTAACCCGCAACCTTACCCTCACCCTCACACTAACCCTAACCCTAAAACTTAATCTGACACTAACACTAACCCTCACCCTCACACTAACCCTCACCCTAACCCTAATCCTAACCCTAATCCTCATCCTTACCCTCACCCTAACCCTAAACTTAACCCTCACCCTAACCCTAAACCTAACCCTAACCCTCACCCTAACCCTAAACCTCACGCTCACCATAACCTAACACTAACCCTCACCCTAACCCTAAACATAACCGAACCATATCTGTCACCCTAAACCTAACCCTAACCCTCACCCTAACCGTAACCCTAACCCTCACCCTCACCCTCAGCCTAACCCTAATCCTAACCCTAATCCTAACCCTAACTCTCACACTCACCATAACCCTTACCCTAAACCTAACCTTTACCCTAACCCTAACCCTAACCCTAAACCTCACCCTAACAATAACCATAACCCACAACCTCACCCTAACCCTAATCTGAACCCTCACACTCAACCTAACCATAACCCTCACCCTCACACTAACCCTTACACTAATCCACAACCTACCCCTAAACAAAACCAGAACCCTAACTCTTACCCTTACCCTAAACGTTACCCTCAACCTAACCCTAACACTAAACCTCATCCTCACCCTAGCATACCCAACCCTAACCCTAATCCTTACCCCCTTCCTAACTCTCCCCCTAACCCTTACCCTAACCCTCACCAAAACCCTAACCCTCACCCTCAACCTCACCCTCAGCCTAACCCTATGCCTAACCATAAAACTAAACCTAACACACACACTCACCCTCACCCTAAACCTCACCCTAACCCTAACCCTCATCCTAACCCTCCCCATATCCCTAAACCTCACCCTAACCCTAAGCCACACCCTCACCCTCAGCCTAATCCTAAGCCTAAACCTAACCCTAACCACCAAACTCACCTTAACCCTAACCCAAAACATCACCCTAACCTTAACCCTCACCCTCAACCTCAGCCTAACCCTAAGCCTATCCCTTTTCCTAACCCTAACACTAACCCTCACCCTCACCCTAACCCTAATCCTACTCCTAACCCTAATCCTAACCCTCACCTTAAGCCTAAGCCTAACATTAATCCTAAACATAACCCTCAGCCTCAGCCTCACCCTAAACCTAACTCTAACACTAAACCTCACCCTGACCCTAAACCTAAACCTCACCCTCACCCTAGCCCTCACCCTAACCCTAATACTAACCCTATCCCTCATCCAAACCCTCCCCCTGACCCTTACCCTAAGCCTCATCCTAACCCTAAACCTCACCAAAAACCTCACCCTAAGCCTAACCCTAAGCCTAACCCTAAAACTAACTCTAACACACACATTCACCCTCACCATTACCCAAAGACTAACCCTAACCCTCACTCTCACCCTCACCCTCTGTGTAACCTTAAGCCTAACCTAACCTTAACCCTCACACTCACCCTAACCCTTACACTAATCCTAATCCTAACCCTAACCCTACCCCTCAACCTCAGCCTCACCTTAACCCTAACTCTAAACATAAACCTAAACCTCACCCTAACCCTAACAGTAACCATAACCCTAAACCTCACCCTAACCCTAACCCGAAAACTTACCCTCACCCTAGGTCTCACCCTAACTCCAATCCTAACCCTATCCCTCATCTTAACCCTCCCCCTAACCCTAACCCTAACCCTCACCCTCACCCTCACCCTCACCCTAAACCTCACCCTTACCCTAACCTTAAAGCTAATACTAGCTGTAACCCTAACCCTCATCCTCAGCTTTACCCTAACACTAAATCTAACCCTAAACCTCACCCTCACCCTAACCCTAACCCTAAGCCTAACCCTAACCCTCACCCTAACCCTCACCCTAAAACTAACCCTTACCCTAATATTAATCCTAACCCTAACCGTAAGCCTCACCCGCAGCCTCTTATTAAACCTAAATCTAACCCTATACCTCACACTCACCCTAACCCTAACCCTAACCCTAAACCTCACCCTAACCCTAACCCTAAACCTAAATCTCACCCTAGCCCTCATCCTAACCCTAATCCTAACACAAACCCACGTCCTAAACCTCCCTATAACCCTAACCCTAACCCTCACCCTCACCCTCACCCTCAGCCTAACCCTAAGCCTAACCCTAACCCTAAACCTAACCCTCACACTCACACTAACACTAAACCTAAACCTAACCCTAAACCTCACCCTCACCATAACCCTCACCCTAAACCTAACACTAACCCTAACCCTAACCCTCACCCTCAACCAAACCCTAACAATAACTCTAAACCTAAACTTCACAATCACACTAATCCTAACCCTATCCCTAACCTTAAACCTCACCCTAACCCTAAACCTAAACCTCACCCTCGACCTAGCCCTTACCCTGACCCTAATCCTAACCCTAAACCTCATCCTAAACCTCCCCTTAACCCTAACCCGCACCCTCAACATCACCGTCAGCCTAAACCTCAGCCTAACCCTAAAGCTGACCCTAACACACAAACTCACCCTCACTCTAACCCTAATCCTATCCCTAATGCTAACCCTAACCCTCCCCCTAACTCTCACGCTAACCCTAACCCTAACACTAACCCTTACCCTAACCCTAAACCTCACACTCGCCCTAACCCTAACAATAACCCTAACCCTAATCCTAAACCTCACCCTAACCCATACCCTCACCGTAACACTTACCTTCACCCTAACACTAACCCTAACCCTAACACTAACCCTCACACAAACCCTAAACCTAACACTAACCCTATACCTCAACCTAACCCTCACCCTCAACTTAACCCTAACACTACCCCAAATTCTGATCCTCCCCCTAACACTCCCCCAACCCTGTATCTAACCCTAAACATCACCCTCACCCTCACCCTAACCCTAACCCTAACCCTAAACCCCAAACTAATCCTAACCCTAACCCTCACCCTCACCCTCAACGCAAACTTAACCCTAACCATAACATTAACAATAACTGAAACCCTAAGCCTAACCCTAAACCTAACTCTAATCCTCACACTCACCCTCACCCTCAGCTTAACCCTAAGCCTAACCCTAAACCTATCCCACACTGTAATAAACCTAACCCTAACCCTAACCCTAATGCTAAACTTGACCCTAAACCTAACCCTAATCTTCAGCCTCACCCTCACCTTAACCCAAACCCTAACCCAAACCCTCACCCTAACTCTAAGCCTAAACCTAAACCTAACCTTCACACTCACCATCACCCTAACCCTAATCCTAAATTAACCCTATCCTTAACCCTACCACTCACCATAACCCTCATCCTAGCCCTCACCCTAACCCTATTCCTAACCCTAAACCTCATCCTAACCCTCACACTCATGCTTGGCCTAAGCCTAAGCCTAAGCCTAAGCCTAACCCTCACCCTAACCCTAACGCTAACACTAACCCTAACCTTAAACTTAACCCGAAGCCTAAATCTCACCCTAACCCTAAATCTAACCCTAAACCTCACCATCACCCTAGCCTTCACACTAACACTAATCATAACCCTCATCCTAACCCTCACCATAACATTAACCATAACCCTCACCCTACCACTCACCCTAACCCTAAACTGGAACCTAACCCTCAACCTAAACCAAACCCGCACCCTCACCGTAACCGTTACCCTAACACTCACCCTAACCCAAAACTTAACCGAACCCTAACTCTCACCCTAAACCTAACCCTAAACCTCACCCTAATTCTAATCCTAAACCTCACCCTCAACCTAGCCCTTGCCCTAACCCTAATCCTAACCCTAACCCTCTTCCTAAACCTCCTCCTAACCCTTACCCTAAACTCACCCACACCCTAACCCTCACCCTCAACCTCACCCTCAGCCTAAACCTAATTCTAACCCTAAACCTAACCTTAACACACACACACTCACCCTTACCCTAACCCTAATCCTAACCCTAACCTCACCCTCACACTCACACTCAGTGTAACTCTAAGCCTAAGCCTAACCCTAACCTTAACCCTCCTACTCACCCTAACCCTTACCCTAATCCTAAACTTAACCCTAACCCTAATCCTCACCCTCAGCCTCACCTTAACCCTAACTCTAACCGTAAACCTCACAACTCACCCTCACCCTAACCCTAACCCTAAACCTCACCCTAACCCTAACTCTAAACATCACTCTCAGCCTAGCCCTCACCCTAACCCTAATCGTAAACCTAACCCTCAACCTAAACTTCCCCATAACCCTAAACCTAACCCTCAACCTCACCCAAACCCTAATCCTCACCCTCACCCTCAGCCTAAACCTAAGCCTAACCCTAACTCTAAACCTAACCCTCACACTCACCCTAACCCTAACCCTAATCCTTATCCTAATCCTAACCCTAACCCTCACCCTCACCCTAACCCTCACCCTTACCCCAACCCTAAACCTAACACTAACTGTAACCCTAACACTCACCCTCTTCTTCAACCTTACCCTAAATATAACCTTAAACCTCATCCTCACCCTCACCCTAACCCCAACCCTAAACCTCACCGTAACCCTAACCCTAAACCTAACCCTCACCCTAGCCCTTACCCTAACCCTAATCCTACCCCTATACTTCATTCAAACCCTCCCCCTAAACTGAATCCTCAGCCTAAACCTAAGCCTAACAATAAACCTAACCCTAACACACACACTCACCCTCAACCTAACCCTAATCCTATCACTAAACCTAACCCTAACACTTACCCTCCCCCTAACCCTCACCCTAACCCTAACCCTTACACTAAACCTAAACCGAACCCTCAACCTAACCTAAACCCTAACCCTAACCCTAACCCTCACCCGAACCATCACCCTCACAGTAATTCAAACCCTAACCCTAACAATAACACTAACACTACCCAAGCCATCAAACCTAACCCTAATTCTCAACCCCACCCTCAACCTCAGCCTAACCCTAAGCCTAACCCTAAACCTAACCCTAACCCTCACACTCACCCAAAACCTTACCCTAATCCTAATCCAAACCCTAACCCTCACCCTCACCCTAACCCTCACCCTAAACCTAACACTAACCCTAACCCGAAACTTCACCCTCAGCCTCACCCTAACCCTAACTCTAACACTAAACCTCACCCTCACAATACCCTTAACCCTAACCCTAACGTTAAAGCTCACCTTCACACTCACCCTAGACCTTACTCTTACCCTAATCCTATACCTAACACTCATCCTAACCCTAACCCTAACCCAAACCCTTAACCTCAACCTCACACTCAGCCTAACACTAAGCCTAACCCTAAACCTAAACCTAACACACAAACTCACCCAGACTCTAACCCTAATCCTATCCTTAACCCTAAACCTCCCCCTAACTCTCACCCTAACCCTAACCCTAACACTAACCCTTAAACTAACCCTCAACCTAAACCACACCCTAACCCTAAATCTAACCCTAAACCTCACCCTCACCCTAACCCTAAATCTAACCCTAACCCAAACCCTAACCCAAACCCCAACCCTAAACCTAACCCATACCCTCACCCTCAGCTGAATCGTAAGCCTAACCCTAACGCTCACACTCATCCTAACCCTAAACCTAAACCTCACCCTAACCGTAACCCTAACCCTCAAACACAGCCTAACCCTAAGCCTATCCCTAACCCTAAACCTAACCCTCACACTCACCCTAACACCAACCTAATCCTACTCATAACCCTAACCCTAACCCTCACCCTCAACCTAACCCTCATCTTAAGCTTAACCCTAACATTAATCCTAACCCTAACCCTCACGCTCAGCCTCACCCTAACACTAACTCTAACACTAAACCTCACCCTGAACCTAACCCTAACCTTAACCCTATGCCTAAACCTCATCCTAGCCCTAACCCTAACCCTCACCCTCACCCTCACCATAAACTTAACCCTAACCCTAACGCTAACAATAACCCTAACCCCAACCCGAACCTCACCCTAAACATAACCCTCACCCTAACCCTAACCCTCACCCTAACACTTACCCTTACCCTAACACTAACCCTAACCCTGACACTAAACCTCACACTAACCCTTACCATCACCTTTAGCCTAAACCTCACCCTAACACTAACCCTAAACCTCACCCTATCCCTAGACCGCACCATAACCCTAACCCTCATCCTCACCCGAAACTTCACACTAACCCTAACACTAATCCTCAATATAACCCTCAACCTTACCCTAACCATAACACTAACCCTCACCCTAACACTAATCCTCGCACCCAACCTCACCCTTAGCCTAACCCTAAGCCTAAGCCTAACCCTAACCCTAAACCTCACACTCACCCTCACCCTAACCCTAATCCTAACCCTAACCCTAACCCTAACCCTAAAACTCAACCAAACCCTCAACCTAACAACCCTAACACTTAACCTAAGCCTAACCCTCGACCTAACACTTCAACTGAACCTAAATCTAACCGTATACCTCACCCTCACCCTAACCCTAATGATAACCCTAACCCCAAACCTCACCCTAACCCTAACACTCATCCTCACCCTCACCCTCACCATAACTCTAACTCTAAGACCAACAATAAGAATAATCCTAACCCTAAACTTTACCCTAACCCTAATGCTAAAACTCAACCTCACCCTAACCCTAACCCTAACCCTAACCCTCACCCTAACCCTAACCCTCACCCTCACCATAACCCTCACCCTCATCCTAAACCTCACCCTAACCCTAACCCTAACCCTAAACCTTACCCTAACACTAACACTAAACCTCACCTTCACCCTAGCCCTCACCCTAACACTAATCGAAAACCTAATCCTTATCATAACCCTCACCCTAACTCTGTCTAAACTTAACCCTAACCCCAACCCTCACTGTAACCATAACACTGACCCTAACACTAACACTAACCATAAACCTAACCCTAAACCTAACCCTAAACCTCAGCCTCACCCTCACCCTAAGCCAAACCCTAACCCTAACCCTCACCCTAACTCTAAGCCTGACCCCAACCCTAATCCTAACCCTCATATTCACCCTCAACCTAACCCTAATCCTAAACCTAACCCCATACCTAACCCTAACACTCACCCTAACCCTCAGCCTAGCCCTCACCCTTGCACTTATCCTAACCCTCACCCTCACCCTAACCATAACCCTCGCCCTAAACCTAACCCTCACACTAAAACTTACCCTCACCCTAACACTAACCCTAATACTAACACTCACACTAACACTAAACATCACCCTAACCCTAAACCTCACCCTAACACTAACCCTAACCCTCACCCTCACCCTAGCCTTCACCCTAACCCTAACCCTCATCCTCACCATAAACCTCACACTAACCCTAACACTAATCCTCAATCTAACCCTCAACCTCACCCTAGCGCTAAAACTAACCCTCACAATAACCCTAACACTCACACTTACCATAATCCTCACCCTCAGCCTAACCCTCACCTTTACCCTTACAATCACCCCCACGCTAACCCGCACACTAACCCTAACCCTCACGATAACCCTAAATGTACCCCGAAACCTCACCCTCTCCCTAACCCTAACTCTAACCCTAACCCTAACACTAAACCTCAACCTAACCCTAACCCTAACCCTCACCCTCACCCTAACCATAAACCTCACACTAACCCTAACCCACAACGTAACGCTTACCCTCACCCCAACACTAACCCTAACCTTAACACTAACACTCACACTAACCCAAACCCTCACCCTAATCCTAAACCTCACCCTAACCCTAACCCTAAACCTAATCCTCACCCTCACCCTAGCCCTCACTCTAACCCTAATTCTAACCCTCACCCTCACCCTATCCCTAACCCTCATCCTCACCCTAAACCTCACACTAACCCTAACTCTAATCCTCAATCTAACCCTCACCCTAACCCTAACCCTATACCTTACCCTAACCCTAAACCTAACCCTAACCCTCACCCTTATCTTAATCCTAACCCTCAGCCTAAACCTTACCTTTACCCTTACCATCATCCTCACCCTAAACCTCACACTCACCCTAGCCCCTAACTAACTCTAATCCTAACCCTAACCCTCATCCTAACCCTCCCCCTTACCCTAACCCTCACCCTCAACCTCACCCTCAGCCGAACCATTAGCCTAAACCTAAACCTAAACCTAACACACACACTCACCCTCACTCTAACCCTAATACTATCCCTAACCCTAACCCTAACACTAAACCTTCCCCTAACTCTCACCCTAACCCTAAAACTAACCCTTACCATAACCCTCAACCTAAAACTCACCCTAACCCTAACCCTAAACCTAAGCTTTACCCTAACACTAACCCTAATCCTTACCCTCACCCTAGCCCTCATCCTAACCCTATTTATAACCCTAAGCCTCATCCTAACCCTCACACTAACCCTAACCCTAACCCTCATCCTTATCCTAACCCTAATCCTCAACCTAACAAGAAACCTAACCCTCACACTAACCCTAAACCTAAACCTCACCCTAACCCTAAACTTAACCGAACCCTAACTCTCACCCTAACCCTAACCCTAACCCTCCCACTAACAATAACCCTCACCCTCAACCTCATTCTCAGCCTAACCATTAGCCTAAACCTAAACCTAAACCTAACACACACACCCTCACTCTATCCCTAACCCTGATCCTAAACCTAAACCTCCCCCTGACTCTCACCCTAACCATAAAACTAACACTTACCATAACCCTCAACCTAAACCTCACCCTAACCCTAACTCTAACCCTAAAACTCACCGTCACCCTAACCTTGACTCTAGACCTAACCCAAACCCTAAAACTCACCCTAACACTAAGTCTAACCCTAAACTCCGAATTTACCCTCCAACTAAACCTAAATCTAACCATGAATATCACTTTTACCCTAACACTAATCATAACCCTAACCCTAAACCTAACCCTAACACTAACCCTGACACCCTAACCCTCACCTTCACCCTAACCCTAACCCTTACTCTAACCCTAACCCACACCCTCACCCTCAACCTAATCCGGACACTAAAAATAAACCTAACCCTCACACTCACCCTAACCTTAGGCCTAAAACTCATCCTAACCCTATCCATTACCCTCAAAGTCAGCCTAATCCTAAGCATATCCCTAACCCTAACCCTAACCCTAACCCACACACTCAAACTAATACTAACCCTAATCCTACTCCTAACCCTAACCTCAACCTGACCCTCTCCTTAAGCCTAACCCTAACATTAATCCGAACCCTAACCCTCACCCTCAGCTTCACCCTAACCCTAACTCTAACACTAAACCTCACCCTGACCCTAACCCTAACCCTAACCCTATTCCTAAACCTCATCCTAGCCCTAACCCTAAAACTCACCCTCACCCTCACAATAACTGTAACACTAACCCTAATACTAACAATAACCCTAAACCTAACCCTAACCCTAACCCTCACCCTCAAACTCAGCCTCACCCTAACCTTAAATCTAACACTTAACCACAAACTCACCCAAACCCTAATCTTAACCCTAACCCTAAACCTCACCCTACCCTAACCCTAACCATCACCCCAAACCTCACCTTCACCATAACTCTAACCCTAACCCTAACAATAACACTAATCCTAACCCTAAACCTAACCTGAATCCTAACCCTAATTCTAAAACTCAACCTCACCATAACCCTAATCCCAACCCTAACCCTCACCCTCACCATAACCCTATTCCTCATCCTAACCCTCACCCTAACCCTAACTCTAAAACTAAACCTTACCCTAACACTAACCCTAATCCTCACCCTCACCCTAGCCCTCACCCTAACCCTAATCATAACCCTAATCCTCATCCTAACCCTCACACTAACAATAACCCTAACCCTCATCCTTACCCTAACCCTAACCCTCAACCTAACCCTAACCCTAAAGCTCACCCTAAACCTAACCTTAACCCTCACCCTAACCCTAAACTTAACCGAACCCTAACTCTCACCCTAACATTAACCATAGCCCTCACCCTAACCCTAACCCCCAATCTCACCCTCATCCTCGGCCTAACCCTAATGCTAAACCTAACCCTAACCCTAACCCTCAAACTCACCCTAACCCTGACTCTAATCCTAATCCTAACCCTAACCCTAATCCTCAACCTCACCCTAGCCCTCACCCTAACACTATATCTAACACTAACCCTAAACCTAACCCTCAACCTCAGCCTCACCCTTACCCTAACTCTAAACCTAAAACTCAACCTCACCCTAAACCTAACCCTAAACCTAACCCTAATCCTAACCCTAAACCTCACCCTCACCTTAGCCCTCACCCAAACACTAAACCTAACCCAAATCCTAACCCTCACCCTAACACTAACCCTAACCCTCACCCTCACTCTCA
Organism: Dipodomys merriami; assembly: GCF_024711535.1. Taxonomy (NCBI): domain Eukaryota; kingdom Metazoa; phylum Chordata; class Mammalia; order Rodentia; family Heteromyidae; genus Dipodomys; species Dipodomys merriami. Next base: position 138,061 of record NW_027202685.1, read on the forward strand.
CACTAACCCTAGTCCTAACCATAATCCTCATCCTAACCCTCCCCCTAAACCTTACCCTAAACCTCACACTAACCCTAACCCTCAACTTCAACCTCACCATTAGCCTAACCCTTTGCCTAAACCTAAACCTCACCCTAACACATTAACTCACCCTCACCATAACCCAAAACCTAACCCTAACCCTCATCCTCACCCTCAACTTAACCATAACTGTAACCCTATACCTCACACTCAACCTAACCCTAACCCTAACCCTAACCCTAAACCTCACCCTAACACTAAACCTAAACCTCAACCTCTCCCTTGCCCTCACCCTTACCCTAATCCTAACCCTAACCCTCATCCTAACCCTCCCCATATCCCTAAACCTAACACTCACCCTAACCCTCACACTCACCCTCAGCCTAAACATAAGCCTAACCCTAAACCTAAACCTAACCCTCACACTCACCTCACCCTAACCCTAACCCTAATCCTAATCCTAAACCTAACCCTAACCCTCACCCTAACAATAAACCACACCCTAAACCTAACCCTAAACCTAACACTAACCCTAACCCTAAACTTGACGCTCAGCCTCACCCTAAACCTAACTCTAACCCTAAGCCTCACCCTAACCCTAACCCTAACCCTAAACTTAAACCTCACCCTCAAACTCAGCCTAGCCCTTACCCTAACCCTAACCCTAACCCTAACCCTAACCCTCATCCTAACCCCCCTCTAACCCTAACCCTCACCCTCAAACTCACCCTCAGCCTAACCCTAAGCCTAACCCTAAACCTAAACCTAACACACATACTCAGCCTCACTCCAACCCTTCTCCTGTCCCTAACCCTAACCCTAACCCTAACCTTCCCTCTAACTCTCACCCTAACAATAACCCAAACACTAACCATTACCATAACCCTCAACCTAAAGCTCACCATAACCCTAAATCTAACCCTAAACCTCACCCTCACCCTAACCCTAAATCTAACCCTAACCCAAACCCTAAACCTCACCATGAGACTAGCCCTAAACCTAACCCACACACTCACCCTCAGCCTAATCCTAAGCCTAACCCTAAACCTAACCCTCACACTCACCCTCAGCCTAATGCTAAGCCTAACCCTGACCCTACCTCTCACACTCACCCTAAACCTAACCCTAAACCTAACCCTCACCCTCAACCTCAGCCTAACCCTAATCGTATCCCTAACCTTAACTCTAACCCTCACACTTACCCTAATACTAACCCTAATGTACTCCTAACCCAAACCCTAACCCTCACCCTCAACCTAACCCTCAACTTAATTATAACCCTAACATTAATACTAACCCTAACCCTCACGCTCAGCCTCACCCTAACCCTAACTCTAACATTAAACCTCACCCTGAACCTAACCCTAACCCCAACCCTATCCTAAACCTTATCCTAGACCTAACCCTAAACCTCACCCTCACCCTCACCATAAACTTAACCCTAACCCTAATGCTAACAAAAACCCTAACCCTAACCATAACCCTCACACTAAACATAACCCTCACCCTAACCCTAACCTTCACCCTAACACTTACCCTCACCTTAACACTAACCCTAACCCTAACACTAAACCTCACACTAACCCTAAGCATCAATGTAATCCTAAACCTCACCCTAACACTAACCCTAAACCTGACCCTATCCCTAGACCTCGCCCTAAACCTAACCCTCATCCTCACCCTAAACTTCACATGAACAATAAAACTAATCCTCAATTTAACCCTCACCCTCACCCTAAACATAACCCTAACCCTCACCCTAACCCTAACCCTCACCCTTACCTTAACCTTCATGCTCAGCCTAACCCTCACATTTACCCTTAACGTCACCCCCACCCTAATACTAACTCTAACCCTAATCCTAACACTAACCCTTACACTTACCCTAACCCTAACCATCACCCTAACCCTAATCCTCACCCCCAACCTCACCCTCAGCCTAACCCTAAGCCTAACCCTAAACCTAAAACTAACACACACATTCTAACACACACATTCACGTTCATTCTAACCCTAATCCTATCCCTAACCCTAACCCTAACCCTCCCCCTAACTCTATATCTAACCCTAAACCTCACCCTCACCCTCACCCAAACCCTAACCCTAACCCTAAACCCCACCCTAACCATAACCATAACCCTCACCCGCACCCTCACCCTCACCGTAACTCTAACCCTAACCCTAACAAGAACACTAAACCTAACTCGAACCATTAACCTAAGCCTAATCCTCACCACCACCCTCACCCTCAGCCTAACCCTAAGCCTAAGCCTAACCCTCACACTAACCCTCATACTCACCCTCACCCTAACCCTAATCCTAAACCAAACCCTATCCCTAAACCTCAACCTAACAATCACCCTCAACCTAACCCTAACACAAACCTGTCCCTAAACCTCAGCCTAATCCTCCGCCTAACCCTAACCCTAACCCTAAACCTCACCCTCAACCTAACTCTAACCCTAACCCTAAACCTCACCCTAAACCTCAATCTAAACCTGAACCTCACCTTCAACCTCACCATTATTCTAAACCTTACCCTAACAATAACACTAACCCTATCCTTAACCCTAACCATAACGCTCACCCTCAGCCTCAACCTCACAGCAAACTTAATCCTAACCATAACACTAACAACAACCCTAACCCTAAGCCTAACCCTAACCCTAACTCTAATCCTCACCCCCACCCTCACCCTCAGCCTAACCCTAAGCCTAACCCTAACCCTAACCCTCAGCATAACCTTAACCCTAACCATAACACTAACACTAACGATAACTCTAAACCTAATCCTAAACCTCACCCTTCCCTACAAATCACTCTAACCCTATTCCTAACCCTAAACCTCATCCTAACCCTCCCCAGAATCCTAAACCTAAACCTCACCCTAACCCTAACACTAAACATAACCCTAAGCCTCAGCCTCACCCTCACCGCAAACTTAACACTAACCATAACACGAACAATAACTATAACCCTAAGCCTAACCCTAACCCTAACTCTAACCCTCACCCCCACGCTCACCCTCAGCCTAACCCTAACCGTAACCCTAAACCTCACCATAACCCTAACGCTAACCCTAATTCTAACACTATCCCTAAACCTAAACCTAACCCTAAACCTAACCCTAATCCTCAGCCTCAACTTCACACTAACCGAAAACCTAACCCTAAAACTCACCCTAATTCTAACCCTAACCCTAACTCTAACCGTCACCCTAACCCTAACCCTAACCACCACCCGAACCCTAATCCTCACCCCCAACCTCGCCCTTAGCCTAACCCTAAGCCTAAGCCTAACCCTAACCCTAAATCTCACATTCACCATCACCCTAACTCTAACCCTAACCCTAACCCTAACACTAAAACTAAACCTAAATCTAACCCTAAACCTAACCCTAATCCTCAGCCTCACCCTCACCTTAACCCAAATCCTACCCCTAACCGTAACACTAAAACTAAGCCTAACCCTATCCCTAACCTTCACACTCACCCTCACCCTAACCCTAATCCTAAACCTTACCCTATCCCTAACCCTACCCCTCACGATAACCCTCATCCTAGCCCTCACCCTAACACTAATCCTAACCCTAAAGCTCATCCTAACCCTCACCCTAACCCTAACCCTAACCCTCACACGCATGCTCGGCCTAAGCCTAAGCCTAAGCCTAAGCCTAAGCCTAAGCCTAACCCTAACCCTCACCCTAACCCTAACGCTAACACTAACCCTAACTCTAACCATAAATCTCACCCTAACCCTAACCCTAAGGCTAAACCTCACCCTAAACCTAACCCTAAACCTCACCTCACCCTAGCCCTCACCCTAACACTAATCATAACCCTCATCCTAACCCTCAACATAACACTAACCATAACCCTCATCCTCACCCTCACCCTAAACCTAATACGAAACCTAACCCTCAACCTAACCTTAACCCTCACCCTCACCATAACCCTTACATAAAAACTCACCCTAAGCCTAAACTTAACCCACACCCTGACTCTCACACTAACCCTAACCCTAGCCCTCACCCTAATCCTAACCCTAAACCTCACCCTCATACGAGCCCTTTCCCTAACCCTAATCCTAAACCTAACCCTGTTCCTAAACCACCCCCTAACCCTTACCCTAACCCTCACCGTAACCCTAACCCTCACCTTCAACCTCACCCTCAGCATAAACCTAAACCTAACCCTAAACCTATCCCTAACACACACACTCACCCTTACCCTAACCTTAATCCTAACCCTAACCCTCAACTTCACCCTCAAACTCAGTGTAACCCTAAGCCCAACCCTATCCCTAAACCTAACCCTCACACTCACCCTAACCCTTACCCGAATCCTAATCCTAACCCTAACCCTAACCCTCACCCTCAGACTCACCTTAACCCTAACTCTAACTCTAAACCTCACCGTCACCCTAACCCTAACCCTAAACCTCACCCTAACCCTAAGGCTAAACATCACTCTCACCCTAGCCCTCACCCTAACACTAATCGTAACCTAACCGTCAGCTTAACACTCCCCATAACCCTAAGCCTAACCCTAACACTCAACTTCACCGTCAACCTCAGCCTAACCTTAAGCGTAACCCTAACCCTAACCCTCACACTCACACTAACCCTAAAACTAATTCTAATCCTAATCCTAACCAAAACCCTCACCCTCACCCTAACCCTCACCCTTACCCCAACATTAAACCCAACACTAACTGTTACCCTAACACTCACCCTCAGCTTCTCCCTAACCTTTCCTCTAACCCTAAACCTCACCCTCACCCTAACCCTAACCCTAACCCTTAACCTCAGCCTAACCCTAACCCTAAACCTCACCCTCACCCTAGCCCTTACCCGAACCCTAATCCTAACCCTCATTCTAACCCTCCCCCTCAACCGAACCCTCAGCCTATCCCTAAGCCTAACCCTAAACCTAACCCTAACACACACACTCACCCTCAACCTAACCCTAATCCTGTCTTTAAACCTAACCCTAACCCTAACCCTCCACCTAACTCTCCACCTAACCCTAACCCTTACACTAACCCTAAACCTAATCCTCAACCTAACCCAAAACCTAAACCTAAAACTAACACTCACCTTCACCCTCACCAAAACTGTAACCGTAAACCTAACCCTATCAATAAACCTAACCCTAATCCTAACTCTTACCCTAACCGTAACCCTCACCCTAACCCAAACCCTCACCCTAACACTTACCCTCACCCTAACCCTAACCCTAACCCTAACACAAACCCTCACACTAACACTTACCCTAACCCTAAACCTAAACCTCAACTTAACCCTTACCCTCACCCTAACCCTAACACTAACCCTATCCCTAACCCTCACCCTAACCCTATTTCTAACCCTAAAACTCACTCTCAACCTAACCCTAACCCTAACCCTAAAGCCCACCCTACCTGTAACCTTAACCTTCACCCGCACCCTCATCCTCACCGTAAATCTAACCCTAACCCTAAAAATAACACTAACCCTAAACCGAACCATCATCCTCACCCTAATCCTCACCCCCACAGTCACCCTCAGCCTAACCCTAAGACTAACCCTCACCCTAAATTTCATACTCACCTCACCCTAAACCTAATCCTAAACATAACCCTATCCCTAAACCTCAACCTAACCCTCACCCTCACCCTAACCTTACCACTAACCCTAACCCTCAACCTCTCCCTAACCCTAACTCCAACCCTAAACCTCTCTCTGACACTAAACCTAAATCTAACCCTAAATCTCACAGTAAACCTCACCCTAACCATAAACCTCACCATTACCCTCAACCTCAGCGTAACTCTAAGCCTAACACTAACAATAACACTAACCCTAACCCTAACCCTAATCCTAACCCTAACAATAACCGTCACCCTCAGCCTCACACTCAACGCAAATTTGACCCTAAACCTAACCCCAATCCTCATCCCCACCCTCACCTTCAGCCTAACCCTAAGCCTATACCTAACCCTAACCCTAACCCTAACCCTCACTGTAACCCTAATCATAACCTTAAATCTAACCCTAACATTAACCCTAAAGCTAACACTAATCCTCAGCCTCACCCTCACCCTAAACCAAACCCTAACTCTAACCCTCACCCTAACCCTAAGCCTAACCCCAAATCTAGCCCTCACACTCACCCTCTCCCTAACCCTAATACTAAACCTAACGCTTTCCCTAAACCTAACCCTCACCCTATCCCACACCGTAGTCCTATCCCTAACCCTAGTACTAACCCAAAACCTCATTCTAACCCTCACCCTAACGCTAACCCATACCCTCACCCTAACCATAACCCTAACCCTCACCCTCATGCTCAGCCTAAGCCTAAGCATAAGCCTAAGCCTAACCCTAACCATCACCATAATCCTAACACTAACACGAATCCTAACTCTAAACGAAAACCTCATTCTCACCCTAACATTAAATCTAACCCTAACCCTAAACCTCATCCTAACCCTAATCCTAACCCTCACCCTCACCCTCACCGTAACCGTAACCCTAACCCTAACTCTAACAATAACCCTAAACCTAACCCTAACCCTCAACCTAACCATAACCCTCACCCTAACTCTAACCCTCACCCTAACATTTACCCTCACCCTAACCTAACGCTAACCCTACCACTAACCCTAACCATCACCCTAACCCTAAACCTCACCCAAACCCTAGCCCTCACCCAAACCCTAATCCTAACCCTCATCCTAACCCTCACCCTAACACTAACCCTAACCCTCACCCTCACTCTTACCCGAACCCTAATCCTAACCCTAACCCTCATCCTAGCCCTCACCATAACCCTTACCTTAACCCTCACCCTAAACCAAACTTTCACCTCAACCTCACCTTTAGCCTAACACTTAACCTAAACCTAAACCTAACCCTAACACACACACTCACCCTCACCCTAACCCTAATCCTAACCCTAACCCTCAATCTCACCCTCACCCTCAGTGTAAACCTAAGCCTAACAATAACCCTAACCCTAATCCTCATCCTCAGCCTCACCCTAACCCTAAATCTATCCCTAAACCTCACCCTCACCCTAATCCTAACCCTAACCCCAACATTAAACCTCACCCTAAACCTAAACATAATCCTCATGCTAACACTCCCCCTAATCCTAACCCTCACCCTAACCTCAAACTCAGCCTAACCCTAAGCCTAACCCTAAACCTAAACCTAACACACACACTCACCCTCATTCTAACCCTAATCCTATCCCTAAACCGAACCCTCCCCCAAACTCTCACCCTATCCCTACCCCTAAAAGTAACCCTTACCCTAACCCTCAACCTAACCCTCACCCTAACCCTAACTCTAAACCTAAAACTCACCCTCACCCTAACCCTAACTTTGACACTAACCCAAACCCTAAACCTCACCCTATCCCTAACTCTAAACCTAAAACTCACCCTCACACTCACAGTAACCATAACCCTCACCCTAACACTAACACTAACCCTAACACTGACCCTCACACTAACACTAACCAAAACCCTACCCCTCCCTCTAACTCTATATCTAACCCTAAACCTCACCCTCAACCTCACCCTAACCCTAACCCTAACCCTAAAACCCAACCTAACCATAACCTAACCCTCACCCGCACCCTCACCCTCACCGTAACTCTAACCCTAAGCTTAACAATAACACTAAACCTAACTCGAACAATTACCCTAAGCCTAATCCTCACCCCCACCCTCACCCTCAGCCTAAACTTATAAGCCTAACCCTCACACTAACCCTCATACTCACCCTCACCCTAACCCTAATCCTAAACCTAACCCTATCCCTAAACCTCAACCTGACTCTCACCCTCACCCTAACCCTAACACTAAACCTATATCTAAACCTCAGCCTAATCATCCGCTTAACCCTAAACCTAACACTAAACCTCACCCTCATCCTAACCCTAACCCTTACCCTAAACCTCAACCTAAACCTCACACTAAACCTGACCCTCATATTCAACCTCACCATTACTCTAACCGTAACCCTAACAATAACACTAACCCTAACCCTAACCCTAACCCTCACCCTCAGCCTCACCCTCATCCTCAACCTAAGTCTAACACTAACACTAACCCTAACCCTAACCCTAACCCTATATCTAACCCTAAACCTCACCCTCACCCTCACCCTCACCCTAACCCTAACCCTAAAACCCACCCTAACAATAACCATAACCCTCACCCACACCCTCACCCTCACCGTAACTCTAACCCTAACCCTAACAAGAACACTAAACCTAACTCGAACCATTACCCTAAGCCTAATCCTCACCACCACCCTCACCCTCAGCCTTACCCTAAGCCTAAGCCTAACCCTCACACTAAACCTCATACTCACCCTCACCCTAACCCTAATCCTAAACCTAACCCTATCCCTAAACCTCAACCTAACCCTCACCCTCACCTTAACCCTAACACTAAACCTATCCCTAAATCTCAGCCTAATCCTCCGCCTAACCATAACCCTAACCCTCAACCTCACCCTCACCCTAACCCTAACCCTAACCCTAACACTAACCCTCACCCTAACCCAAACCCAAAACACCACCCGATCCCTAATCCTCACCCCCACCCTCACTTTAGCCTAACCCTAAGCCTAAGCCTAAGCCTAACCCTAAACCTCACACTCACCCTCACCCTCACCCTAAACTTAACCCTAACCCTAACACTAAAACTAACCCTAAACCTAACCCTAAAACTAACCTTAAATCTCAGCCTCAACCTCACTTTAACCCAAACCCTAACCCTAACCCTCACCCTAACTCTAAGCTTAACACTAACCCTAAAATTCACACTCACCCTCACCCTAAACCTAATCCTAAACCTCACCCTATCCCTAACCCTACCCCTCACCATAACCCTCATCCTAGCCCTCACACTAACACTAATCCTAACCCTAAAGCTCATCCTAACCCTCACCCTAACTAACCCTAACACTCACATGCTTGTTCGGCCTAAGCATAAGCCTAAGCCTAAATCTAAGCCTAACGTCACCCTAACCCTATCCCTAACACTCACAGGCATGCTCGGCCTAAGCCTAAGCCTAAGCCTAAGCCTAACCCTAACCCTAACCCTCACCCTAACCCTAACGCTAACACTAACCCTAACTCTAACCCTAAATCTCACCCTAACCCTAACCCTAACCCAAAAGCTAAACCTCACCCTAAACCTAACCGTAAACATCACCTCACCCTAGCCCTCACCCTAACACTAATCATAACCCTCATCCTAACCCTCAATATAACACTAACCCTAACCCACACCCTAACCCTAACCCAATACGAAACCTAACCCTCAACCTAACCCTAACCCTCACCCTCACCGTAACCCTTACCCTAACACACACCCTAACCCTAAACTTAACCCAAACCCTAACTCTCACCCTAAACCTAACCCTAACCCTCACCCTAATCCTAACCCTAAACCTCACCCTCAACCGAGCCCTTGTCCTAACACTAATCCTAAACCTAACCCTCTTCCTAAACCTCCCCCTAACCTTTACCCTAACCCTCACCCTAACCCTAACCCTCACCCTCAACCTCAACCTCTGCATAACCCTAAACCTATCCCTAAACCTATCCCTAACACACACACTCACCCTTACCCTAACCTTAATCCTAACCCTAACCCTCACCTTCACCCTCAAATTCCGTGTAACCCTAAGCCTAACCCTAACCCTAACCCTAACCCTCACACTCACCCTAATACTTACCCTAATCTTAATCTTAACACTAACCCTAAGTCTAACCCTCGGCCTCACCTTAAGCCTAACTCTAACCCTATACCTCACAATCTCCATAACCCTAACACTAACCCTAACCCTAAACCTCACCCGGACCCGAACCCTAAACCTCACCATCACCCTTGCCCTCATCCTAACCCTAATCCTAACCCTAACCCTCATCCTAACCCTCCCCATAACCCTAACCCTAACCCTCACCCTGGCCCTAACCCTCATTCTCACCTTCACCCTCAGCCTAACCCTAAGCCTTAACCCTAACCCTCAAATTCACTGTAACGCTAAACCTAATCCTAATCCTACCACTAACACTAACCTTCAGCCTCACACTAACCCTCACCCTACACCTAACCCTAAACCTAACACTAACCTTAACCCTGACTCTCACCATCAGCCTCACCCTAACCCTAATTCTAACCCTAAACCTCACCCTCACCCTAATCCTAACCCTAACCCTAACCTTAAACCTCACCCTAAACCTAAACCTAATCTTCATTCTAACCCTCCCCCTAACCCTAACTCTCACCCTAACCTCACCCTCAGCCTAACCCTAAACCTAAACATAACACACACACACTCACCCTCATTCTATCCCTAATCCTAATCCTAAACCTAACCCTCCCCCTAACTCTCACCCTACCCCTATCCCTAAAAGTAACCCTTACCCTAACCCTCAACCTAACCCTCACCCTAACCCTAACTCTGACCCAAACCCAAACCCTAAACCTCACCCTATACCTAACCCTAACCCTAACACTCACTCTCACCCTCACAGTAACCATAACCCTCACCCTAACACTAACACTAACCCTAACACTGACCCTCACACTGACCCTAACCCCAACCATAACCCTCCCCCTAACTCTATATCTAACCCTAAACCTCACCCTCACCCTCACCCTAACCCTAACCCTAACCCTAAACCCCACGCTAAGCATAACCATAACATTCACCCGCACCCTCACCCTCAGCGTAACTCTAACCCTAACCATAACAAGAACACTAAACCTAACTCAAACCATTCCCCTAAGCCTAATCCTCACCACCACCCTCACCCTCAGCCTTACCCTAAGCCTAAGCCTAACCCTCACACTAACCCTCATACTCACCGTCACCCTAACCCTAATCCTAAACCTAACCTTATCCCTAAACCTCAACCTATCCCTCACCCTCACCCTAACCCTAACACTAAACCTATCCCTAAAGCTCAGCCTAATCCTCCGCCTAACCCTAACCCTAACCCTAAACCTCACCCTCACACTAACCCTAACAATAAACCTCAACCTAAACCTCACCCTAAACCTGACCCTCACATTCAAACTCACCATTACTCTAACCGTAACTCTAACAATAACACTAACCCTAAACCTAACCCTCACCCTAACCCTCCCCATAACCCTATATCTAACCCTAAACCTCACCCTCACCATCACCCTAACCCAAACCCTAACCCTAAAACCCACCCTAACCATAACCATAACCCTCACCCTAAACCTCACCCTAAACCTGACCCTCACATTCAACCTCACCATTACTGTAACCGTAACCCTAACAATAACACTAAGCCTAACCCTAACCCTAACCCTAACGATAACCCTCATCCTCAGCCTCACTCTCACAGCAAACTTAATCCTAACCATAACACTAACAATAACGCTAACCCTAACCCTAACCCTAACCCTAACTCTAATCCTCACCCCCTACCTCACCTTCAGCCTAGTCCTAAGCCTACCCTAACACTAATCCTCACCATAACCCTAACCCTAATCCTAACCCTAACACTAACCATAACCCTAAACCTAACCCTAAACCTCACCCTCACCCTAGCAATCACCCTAACCCTATTCCTAACCGTAAACCTCATCCTGTCCCTCCGTATAACCCTAACTCTAAACCTCACGCTAACACTAACCCTAAAAATAACCCTAAGCCTCACCCTCACCGCCAACTTAACCCTAACCATAACACTAACAATAACCATAACCCTAAGCCTTACCCTAACTCTAAATCTATTCCTCACCCCCAAGCTCAACCTCAGCCTAACCCTAACCCTAACCCTAAACCTCACCATTACCCTAACCCTAACACTAACCCAAAACCTAAACCTAACCCTAAACCTAACCGTAATCCTCAGCCTCAACCTCACCCTAACCCAAAACCTAACCATAACCCTCACACTAACTCTAACCCTAACCCTAACACTAACCCTCACCCTAACCCTAACCCTAACCATCACCCTAAACCTAATCCTCACGCCTATGCTCACCATTAACCTAACACTAAGCCTAAACCTAACCCTAACCCGAAAACTCACACTCACCCTCACCCTAACCCTAATCTTAAAACTAACCCTAACCGTAACCCTAAACCTCAATCTAACCCTCAACCTAACCTGAACCCTAACACTTAACCTAAACTAACCCTTGACCTAACCCTCCAACTAAACCTAAATCTAACTATAAACCTCACCCTCACCCTAATCCTAACCGTAACCCTAAACCTCACCCTAACCCTAACACTCACCCTCACCCTCAACATAACTCTAACCCTAACCCCAACAATAAGAGTAATCCAAACCCTAAACCTAACCCTAACCCTAACCCTAACTCTAATGCTCACACTCAACCTCACCCTAACCCTAATCCTAACCCTAACCCTCACCCTAACCCTAACCCTCACCCTCACTGTAACCCTCACCCTCATTCTTACCCTCACCCTAACCCTCACCCTAACCCTAAACCTTACCCTAACACTAACCCTAACCATCACCTTCACCCTAGCCCTCACCCTAACCCTAATCGTAAACCTAATCCTCATCCTGAACCTCACCCTAACTCTAAGCCTAAACCTAACCCTAACCCTAACCCCAACCCTGACTGTAACCCTAACACTGACCCTAACACTAACTCTCACCATAAACCTAACCCTAAACCTAAACCTAATCTTCAGCCTCACCCTAACCCTAACACAAACCCTAACCCTAACCCTCATCCTAACTCTAAGCCTAACCCTAACCTTAATCGTAACCCTCATATTCACCCTCACCCTAACCCTAATCCTAAACCTGACCCCATACCTAACCCTAACCCTCACCCTAACCCTCTGCCTAGCCATCACCCTTACACTTATCCTAACCCTAACCCTCACCCTAACCATAACCCTAACCCTAAACCTAAACCTCACCCTAAAATTTACCCTCACCCTAACACTAATCCTGAACCTAATAATTACCCTCACACTAACCCTAAACCTCACCCTAACCCTAAACCTCACCCTAACACTATCCCTAACCCTCACCTCACCCTAGCCTTCACCCTAACCTTAACCCTCATCCTCACCATAAACCTCACACTAACCCTAACCCTAATCCTCAATCTAAAACTCACCCTCACCCTCAGCCTAACCCTAAGCCTAACCCTAAACCTAACCCTAACCCTCACACTCACACTAACCAAAACCCTACTCCTAATCCTAAACCTAACCCTCCCCCTAACCCTCCCCCTAAACTTAACCCTAAACCTAACACTAACCCTAACCCTAACCCTCACCCTCAGCCTCACCCTAACCCTAACTCTAACCCTAAACCTCACCCTAACCCTGAAACTAACCCTAACCTTAAACCTCACCCTCAAACTCACCCTAGCCCTTACCCTAAGCCTAATCCTAACCCTAACTCTCATCCTAACCCTTCCCCTAAACCTAACCCTCACCCTCAACCTCACTCTCATCCTAACCCTAAGCCTAACCCTAAACCTAAACCTAACACACACACTCACCCTCACTCTAACCCTGATGCTGTCCCTACCCTAACCCTAAGGCTAACCCTCCCTCTAACTCTCACCATAACACTAACCCAAACATTAACCCTCAACCTAAACCTCACCCTAACTCTAACTCTATCCCTAAACCTCACCCTCACCCTAAACCTAACTCTAACACTAACCCAAACCCTAAACCTCACCCTAACACTAACCCTAACCCTAAACCACACCCTCACCCTCAGCATAATCCTAAGCCTAACCCTAACCCTAACACTCACACTCAACCTAACCCTAACCCTAAACCGCATCCTAACCCAACCCTCACCCTTAACCTCAGCCCAATCCTAAGCCTATCCCTAACCTTAACCCTAACCCTCACACTCACCCTAACACTAAACCTAATGTACAACTAACCCAAACCCTAACCCACACCCTCAACCTAACCCTCACCTTAAGCCTAACCCTAACATTAATACTAACCCTAACCCTCACCCTCAGCCTCACCCTAACCCTAACTCTAACACTAAACCTCACCCTGAACCAAACCCTAACCATAATCCTATCTCTAAACCTCATCCAAGACCTAATGCTAACCCTCACCCTCACCATAACCTTAACCCTAACCCTAACGCTAACAATAACCCTAACCCTAACCCTAACCCTCACTATAAACATAACCCTCACCCTACCCCTAAACCTCACCCTATCACTTACCCTCACCTTAACACTAAACCTAACACTAAACCTCACACTAACCCTAACCATCAACGTAAACCTTAACCTCACCCTAACACTAACACTAAACCTCACCCTCTCCCTAGACCTCGCCCTAACCCTAACCATCATCCTCACCCTAAACTTCACACTAACCATAACACTAATCCAAAATCTAACCCTCAACCTCACCCTAAACCTAACCCTAACCCTCACCCTAACCGTAACCCTTACCCTTACCTTAACCCTCACCATCAGCCTAACAATCACATTTACACTTACTGTCACCCCCACCCTAACCCTCACTCTAATCCTAACCCTCACCCTAACCAAAAATCTACCCCTAAACCTCACCCTCACCTTAACCCTCACTCTAACCCTAACCCTAACACAATCCCTTACCCTAACCCTAACCCTAACCATCACTCTAAACCTAATCCTCACCCCCAAACTCACCCTCAGCCTAACCCTAAGCCTAAGCCTAACTCTAACCCTAAACCTCACACTCACAATCACCCTATCCCTAATCCTAACCCTAACCCTAACCCTAACCCTAACCCTAAATCTCAACCTAACCCTCAACCTAACCTTAACCCTAACACTTAGCCTAACTCTAACCCTCGACCTAACACTCCAAGTAAAACTAAATCTAACCATAAAACACACCCTCCCACTAACCCTAATCCTAACCCTAACCATAAACCTCACCCTAACCCTAACACTCACCCTCACCCTCACCCTCACCATAACTCTAACCCTAACCTAACAATAACAGTAATCCTAACGGTAAACCTAACCCTAACACCAACCCTAATGCTAACACTCAAACTCAACCTAACCCTAATCCTAACCCTAATCCTCACCCTAACCCTCAGCCCAACCCTAAGTCTAACCCTAAACCTAACCTTCACACTCACACTAACCCAAACCCTAATCCTAATCCTAAACCTAACCCTAACCCTCACCCTCACACTAACCCTCACCCTAAACTCTAACCCTAAACCTTACCCTCACCCTAACCATAACCCTAACCTTAAACCTCACCCTCACACTCACCCTAGCCCTTACCCTAACCCTAATCCTAAATCTAACCCTCATCGAAACCCTCCCCGTAACCCAAACCCTCAACCTCAACCTCACCATCAGCCTAACCCTAAGACTAACACTAAACCTAAACCTAACAAACACACTCACCCTCACGCTAACCCTAATCCTATCCCTAACCCTAACCCTAAGCCTAACCCTCCCCCTAACTCTCACCCTAACCATAACCCTAACACTGACCCTTACCCTAACCCTCAACCTAAAACTCACCCTAAACCTAACTAACCCTAACCTTCACCATCACCCTAACGCTAAATCTAAACCTAAATCAAACCCTAAGCCTAACCCTAACCCTAACCCTCACACTCACCCTAACACTAACCCTAATTCCATTCCTAACCCTAACTCTAACCCTCTCCCTCAACCTAACCATCATCTTAAGCCTACCCCTAACATTAATCCTAACCATAACCCTCACACTCAGCTTCAACCTAACCCTAACTCTAACACTAAACCTCAACCTGACCCTAAACCTAAACATAACCCTATCCCTAACCCTCATACTAGCCCTAACCCTATCCCTCACACTCACCCTCACCATAACCTTAACCCTAACCCTAACACTAACAATAACCCTATCCCTAACCCTCATCCTCACCCTAAACATAACCCTCAACCTAACCCTAACCCTCACCCTAACACTTCCCCTTCCCCTAACACTAACCGTAACCCCAACACTAAACCTCACACTAACCCTAACCATCAACTTAACCCTACACCGCACCCTAACACTAACCCTAAACCTCACCCTCTCCCTAGACGTCGCCCTAACCCTAACCGTCATCCTCACCCTAAACTTCACACTAAACCTAACACTAATCCTCAATCTAACCCTCATCCTCATCCTAAACCTTACCCTAACCCTCACCCTAACCCTAACCCTCAACCTTACCTTAACCCTCACCCTTACCGTAACCCTCACGCTGAGCCTAACCCTAAAATTTACCCTTAACCTCAACCCCACCCTAACCTTCACTCTAAACCTAACACTCACCCTAACCCTAACTCTACCCTAAACGTCACCCTCACCCTAACCCTAACTCTAACCCTAACCCTAACACTAACCCTCACCCTAACACTAAACCTAACCATAACCCTAACCCTAATCTTCAACACCACCCTCACCCTTAGCCTAACCGTAAGCCTAAGCCTAATTCTAACCCTAAACCTCACACTCACCCTCACCCTAACTCTAATCCTAACCCTAACCCTATCCCTAAACCTCAACCTAACCCTCAACCTAAACTTAACCCTAACACTTACCCTAAACCTAACCCTCTACCTAATCTTCCAACTAAATCTAAATCTCATCATAAACCTCACTATCACCCTAACCCTAATCCTAACCCTAAACCTAAACCTCACCCTAAATCTAACACTCACCCTCACCCTCACCATAACTCTAAACCTAACCCTAACAATAAAAGTAATCCTAATCCTAAACCTAAGCCTAACACTAACCCTAACCCTAATGCTAAAACTCAAACTCAGCCTAACCCTAATCCTAACCCTAAACCTCACCCTAAACCTAACCCTCATCCTAACCCTAAACCTAACCCTATCCCTAAACCTAAACCTTACCCTAACACTAACGCTAATCCTCACCTTCACCCTAGCCCTCACCCTAACCCTAATAGTAAACCTAATTCTCATCCTAACCCTCACCATAACTCTAAGCCTAAACCTAACCCTAAGCCTAACCCCAACCCTCATTGTAACCCTAACATTGACCCTAACACTAACACTCACCATAAACCTAACCCTAAACCTAACCCTAAACCTAACCCTAATCCTCAGCCTCACCCTCACCCTAACCCAAACCCTAACACTAGCCCTCATCCTAACTCTAAGCCTAACCCTAACCCTCACCCTAACCCTCAGCCTAGCCCTCACCCTTACATTATCCTAACCCTAAACCTCACCTAAACCATAACCCTCATCATAAACCTAACCCTAACCCTAAAATTTACCCTCACCCTAACACTAAACCTAACCCTAATACTAACACTCACACTAACCCTAAACATCACCCTAACCCTAAACCTCAACCTAACCCTAACCCTCACCCTCAAACTCACCCTTAGCCTAACTCTTAGCCTAAACATAAACCTAACCCTAACACACACACTCACTGTCACCCTAAACCTAAACCTAAACCTAATCCTCACCCTTACCCTGAGTGTAACCATGAGACTAACCCTAACACTAACCCTCACACTCACCCTAAACCTTACCCTAATCCTAATCCTAACCCTAACCCTAAGCCTCACCCTCAGCCTCATGTTAACTCTAACTCAAACCCTATACCTCACACTCACCCCAAACAAAACCCTAACCCTAAACCTCACCCTAACACTAACCCTAAACCTCAACCTCACCCTAACCATCAGCCTAACCGTAATCCTAACCCTAACCCTCATTCTAACCCTCCACATACCCTAAACCTAACCCTCAAACTAACACTAACACTCACCCTCACCCTCACCCTCAGCCTAAACCTAAGCCTAACCATAAACCTAAACCTAACCCTCACTCTCACCCTAACCCTAAACCTAATCCTAATTCTAACCCTAACCCCAATCCTCAGCCTCACCCTAACCCTCACCCTAAACCTAACCCTAAACCTAACGCTAACACTAACCCTAACCCTCACCCTCAGCCTCACCTAACCCTAACACTAACCCTTAACCTCAACCTCACATGAACCCTAATCCTAACCCTAACCCTCACTCCAACCCTAACCCTCACCCTCACCGTAACACTAACCCTCATCCTAACCCTCACCCTAAACCTAACCCTAACCCTAAACCTTACCCTAACAATAACCCTAATCCTCACCCTCATCCTAGCCCTCACCCTAACGCTAATCATAACCCTAATCCGCATCCTAACCCTCACAGTAACCCTAACCCTAACCCTCATCTTTACCCTAACCCTAAACCTCAACCTAACCCTAACCCTAAATCTCACCCTAACCCTAACCCTAACCCTCACACTAACCCTAAACTTAACCGAACCCTAACTCTCACCCTAACCCTAACCCTAACCCTCACCCTAACCCTAACCCTCACACTCACCCTAATCCTCATCCTATCCCTAATCCTAAACCTAACCCTATCCCTAACCCTCACACTCACCCTAACCCTGACTCTAATCCTAATCCTAACACTAATGCTAATGCTCATGCTCATCCTAACCCTCACCGAAACACTAACTGTAACACTAACCCTAAACCTATCCCTCAATCTCAGCCTCACCCGTACCCTAACTCTAACCCTAAAACTCATCCTCAACCTAAACCTAAACCTAAAACGAACACTAACCCTAACCCTAAACCTCACCCTCACCCCAGCCCTCACCCTAACACTAATCCTAACCCACATCCTAACCCTCACCCTAACACCATCCCTAACCCTCACCCTCACTCTCATCCTAACCCTAATCCTAACCCTAACCTTCATCCTAACCCTCCCCCTAAACCTTACCCTAAACCTCACACTAACACTAACCCTCAACTTCAACCTCACCATTAGCCTAAACCTTAGCCTAAACCTAAACCTAACCCTAACACACCCACTCACCCTCACCCTAACCCAAATCCTAACCCTAACCCACACCCTCACCCTCACCCTCAGTGTAAACCTAAGCAAACCCTAACCCTAAACCACACACTCACACTAACATTTTCCATAATCGTAATCCTAAACCTAACCCAAAGCCTCACACTCAGCCTCACCTTAACCCTAACTCAAACCCTAAACCTCACACTCACCCTAAACCTAACCCTAACCCTAACCCTAAACATCACCCTAACACTAACCCTAAACCTCAACCTCTCCCTCGGCCTCACCCTAACCCTAATCATAACCCTAATCCTCATCCTAACCCTCCCCATGTCCCTAACCCTAACACTCACCCTAACCCTCACACTCACCCTCAGCCTAAACCTAAACCTAACCCTAACCCTCACACTCATCCTAACCCTAACCGTAATCCTAATACTAAACCTAACCCTAACCCTCACCCTCACCCTAACCCTCACCGTAAACCTAACCCTCAACCTCACCCTCACCCTCACCCTCAACCTCAGCCTAAACCTCACCCTACCCCTAACCATAACCCTAACCCTCACCCTCACCCTCATCCTCACCCCAACCCTAAACCTAACCCTAACCCTCACCCCATCCCTAACCCTCACCCTATCACTAACTCTCACCCTCACCCTCACCCTAATCCTATCCTTAACTCTAATACTAACCCTCAAGCTCACCATAACCCTCACCAAAAAACTTACCCTCAACCTCACCCTAAGCGTAACCCGAAACCTCACAGTAACCCTAACATCCACCCTAACACTAAACCTCAACTTAACCCTCAATCTCACCCTAATTCTCAACCTAACCTTACCTTAAGCCTTACCTAAACTAAACCCTCAACCTCACTCTCACCCTAAACCTCACCCTCACCCTAGCTCACACCCTAACCCTAACCCTAAACCTAACCCTCACACTAAACCTCACACTACCCCTAAACCTTACCCTAAGCCTAACGCTCATCCTAACCCTAACCCTAACCCTAACTGTCACCCTAAACCTACCCCTAAACCTAACCCTCACTCTAACCCTAAACCTCAACCTCAACCTCAAGCTCACCCTCACCCTCAGCCTAAAGCTAGTGCTACCCTAATCCTAACCCTCACTCTAAAACTAAATCTAACCCTAAACCAAACTCTCCCCCTCCCCCTCACCCTCACTCTAATTCTCACTCTAACCCTAACCCTCACCCCCAACCTCACTCTCACCCTCAGCCTAACCCTAGTCCTTACCTTAATCCTAAAACTCAACCTACCCCTGACCCTAACCCTAACCCTCACCCTAACCCTCACCCTCACCATAGTCCACACCCTAACCCTAACCCTAAACCTAACCCTCACACTAACCCTAACCCTAACCCTCACCCTAAACCTTATCCTAACCGTAAACCTAAAACTAACCTTCACCCTAACTGAACCCTAACCCTAACCATAACCTAACCCTAACCCTCACACTAACCCTAACCCTAACCCTCAGCCTAACGCTCATCCTAACCCTAACCCTAACCCTAACCATAAATCTCAACCTAACCCTCATGCTAACCCTAACTCTAACACTAACCCTAAACCTGACCTTCAATTTCACCCCCCCATAACCCTAACTCTAACCCTAAACCTCACCCTCACATTAACCCTAATCCTAACACAAACCGTAAACCTCACCCTAACTCTCACCCTAACCCTCACCCTAAACATCACCTTAACCTTAACCCACACCCTAACCCTAACCATAACCCTCACCCTAACGATAATCTCAGCTTAACCCTAACCCTGAAGTAAACGACACCCTCAACCTCACCCTCACCCTAGCCCTCACCCTCACCCTAGCCCTCACACTCACCCTAACCCTAACACTAAACATCAACCTCATCCTCACCCTCACCCTCAGCCTAAGCCTAACCCTAACCTAATCCTACCCCTCAACCTCACCCTCATCCTCAACCGAACCCTAACCCTAACAATAAATTTAACCCTCACCCTAACACTAAGCCTCAACCTCACCCTAAACCTAATCCTAACCCTAACTCTAATCCTAACCCTCACCCTCACCCTAACTCTAACCCTAACCCTCACACTAACCCGAACCCTCACCCTAACTTTAACACTAACCCTAACCCTTACCCTCACAATCACCCTAAATCTAACCCTTACCCTCACCCTAACCCTAACCCTAACAGTACCCCTAAACCTAAACCTAGTCCTCACACTAACCCTATCTGTCACCCACACCTTATCCCGAACCCTCACCCGAACCCTCACACTAACCCTAACCCTAAACCTAACCTTAACACTCCCACTAAACCTAATCCTCACCCTAACTATAACCCTACACATCAGCCTAAACCTCACCCTAACCCAAACCCTAACCCTAATCCTCACCCTATCCCTAAACCTATCCTTAACCCTCACACTCACCCTAGCCCTCACCCTAACCCTACCCCAAACCCTAACCCTAATTCTAAACCTAATTCTCACCCTATCCCTAACCCTTATCCTAACCCTCACACTCACCCTAGCCCTCACCCGAACCTCACCCTAACCCTATCCCTAACCCTAAACCTCACCCTCACCCTAACCAAAACCCTAACCTTCACCCTAACCCCAATCCTAACCCTGACCCTAAACTTAACCCTAAAAGTCACACTAACCCTAACCCTCACCCTAACGCTAACCCTACCCCACAGCCTAACCCTCATCCTAAATCTAACACTAACCCTATCCCTCATGCTAACCCTACCCTAACATTAAACCTAACCCTCACCCTAACGCTAACCCTCACCCTCACCCTCACACTCACACTCACCCTCAGTCTAACCCTAACCCTAATCCTAAACCTAACCCTCATCCACACTCTCACCATAACTCCAACCAGAACCATAACCATAACGCTCCCACTACCCCTCCACCTCACCGAACCCTCACTCTCACCCTAACGCTCACCCTCACCCTAACCCTAACCCTAACACTAACCCTCACCCTAACCCTAAGCCTCACCCTCACCCTCAACCTCACACTCACCCTAACCCTAACCCTCACCATCACCCTAACCCTAACCCTAACTATAACACTCACACTAACCCTAAACCTAACCCTCCCCCTCACCCGAACCTTCACCCTCATCCTCACCCTAAACATCACCCTAACAATAACCCTCACCCTAATCCTAACCCTAACGCTCACCCTAACCCTAACGCTCACCTTAACCCTCAACCTCATCCAAATTCTCACCGTAATCTTACCCTAACCCTTACCTAAACTAAACCCTCACCCTCACCCTAAACCTAAACCTCACCCTCACCCTAAAGCTAACCCTAACCCTAACCCTCACACTCACCCTCACCCTCACCTCACCACAACCCTATCCCAGACCCTCAACCTAAAGCTAATCCTAACACTTGCCCTCACCCTAATCCTCACCCTAACCTTAACCTTAAACCTAATCCTCACCCACATGCTCACCCTAACACTAACACTAAAACTATCCCTCACCCTCAGTCTAACCCTCACCCTAACGCTTACTCTCACCCTAAACCTAATCCTCACACTAACTCTAAACCTAAATATAACCCTAACCCTAACCCTCACCTTAATCCTGACCCTGATCTTAACCCTCAGCCTATGTCTAACACTAAACCTAAATCTCACCCTCACCTAATGCTCACCATCACCCTAAACCTCACCCTAAACCTAACCCTCAACCACACCCTAAATCTCACCCTCATCCTTACTCTCACCCTAAGCCGAAACCTAACCCTAACCCTAATCCTAAACCTAAACGTCACCCTCGCCCGAAAACTAACACTAACTGTAAACTTCACCCTCACCATCATACTAACACTAATCCTAAACCTAACCCTCACACTCACCCTAAACCTAGCCCTCATCCTCACTGTCACCCTCACCCTTACCCTAAACGCAAACTTAACCATCATCCTAACCCTAACCCTAACCCTAACCTACACCCTAAATCTAACCCTAACCCTAAACCTCACCCTCACCCTAACCTTCACCCTCACATGAAACCTCAATCTCACCCTAACCCTCACCCTCACCCTAAACATCACCCTAACCCTAACCCTCACCCTAACCCTAAACATAACCCTCACCTTCACCCTAACCTTAACAATAACCCTAACCCTCACCCTTAAACTCACGCTAACCCTAACCCTCACTCTTACCCTAAACCTCATCCTAAAACTTAATCTTACCCTAAACCTAACACAAACCCTAACCTTCACACTAAAACTAACCCTCACCCTCACACTAACCCTAACCCTATCCCTCACCGTAACCCTAACCATCACCCTAAACCTAACCCTAACCCTCATCCTCACCATAGCCCTCACACTTACCATAATCCTAACCATTACCCTAACCCGAACCATAAACGCTAACCCTCACCTTCACCCTCACCCTAACCCTAAACATAACCCTCACCTTCACCCTAACCCTAACAATAACCCTAACCCTCACCCTTAAACTCACGCTAACCCTAACCCTCACTCTTACCCTAAACCTCATCCTAAAACTTAATCTTACCCTAAACCTAACACAAACCCTAACCCTCACACTAAAACTAACCCTCACCCTCACACTAACCCTAACCCTATCCCTCACCGTAACCCTAACCATCACCCTAAACCTAACCCTAACCCTCATCCTCACCATAGCCCTCACACTTACCATAATCCTAACCCTTACCCTAACCCGAACCATAAACGCTAACCCTCACCCTCACCCTCACCCTAACCCTAAACATAACCCTCACCTTCACCCTAACCCTAACAATAACCCTAACCCTCACCCTTAAACTCACGCTAACCCTAACCCTCACTCTTACCCTAAACCTCATCCTAAAACTTAATCTTACCCTAAACCTAACACAAACCCTAACCCTCACACTAAAACTAACCCTCACCCTCACACTAACCCTAACCCTATCCCTCACCGTAACCCTAACCATCACCCTAAACCTAACCCTAACCCTCATCCTCACCATAGCCCTCACACTTACCATAATCCTAACCCTTACCCTAACCCGAACCATAAACCCTAACCCTCACCCTCACCCTCACCCTAAACCTAAACCTAAACCTACTCCTCACGCTCACCCTAACCCTAACCCTAACCCTCACCTTAACACTCACTCTAATCCTATCCTGATCCTAACCCTCACTCTAAAGCTAACACTAAACCTAAACCTCACCCTCACCCTGACCCTCACCATCACCCTAACCTTCACCCAAACCCGAACCCTCACCTCAACCTAATCTTCACTCTCACCCTAACCCTAAACCTAAAACTAAACCTCTCCCTAACCCTCACCCTCACCCTCACCCTCACCTTAAGCCTAACCCTAAACCTAATCATAAACCGAACCCTCAACTTCACCCTAAACCTAACCGTAACCATCACCCTCACACTCACCATTACCCTAACACCAACCCTAACCCTTACCCTAACCCTCATCCTAACCCTAACCCTAACCCTAACAATAACCCTCACCTAACCCTAACCCTAACAATAACCCTATCCCTCACCATAACACTTATCCTCACACTTACTCTAAACCTAACCCTAAACCTCACCCTAACCCTGACCCTATCCCTCACCCTAATCCTAACCCTAACCCACAGCCTAAACCTAACCCTAACCCTCACCCTCACACTAACCCTCATCCACACCCTAATCCTCAACCTCACCCGAACCATCACCCTCACCCTTACACTCACCCTCACCCTAAACATCACCCTAAACCTAACCCTCACCCTAACGCTAAACATAACCCTCACCTTCACCCCAACTGTAATCCTAACTCTAATACGAACCCTCACTCTGACCCTCACCCTCACACTCACGCTAAACCTAAACCTCACTCTCACTCTAACCCTCACTGTAACCCTTAACCTTACCCTAACACTAACCGTAACCCTAACCCACTCCCTCACACTAAACCTAAACCTCACCCTCACCCTAACCCTAACCCTCACACTACCCCTCACACTAACAATTACCCTCACCCTAACCAAACCCTAACCCTCACACTCACCCTAGCACTCACCCTTACACTAATCCTATCCCTAACCCTAACCCTATCCTTAAAACTAACCCTCACCCTCACCCTCATCCTGACCCTCATCCAAACCCTAACCCTAACCCTAACCCTAACCCTCACCTTCACCCTCACCCTAACCCTAACACTAACTCTAATTCAAACCCTAACCCTCACTCACACCCTAAACCTCACCCTAATCCTTAGCCTCCCCCTCACCCTAACCAGAACCCACACCTTAACCTTAACCTCACCCTACCCCTAAACCTAACCCTCACCCTCACAATCACCCTAAAACTAGCCCTCTCCCTCATCCTCACCCTAACCCTAAACCTAATGCTAACCCTAACCCTCATCCTCACCTGAACCCTAACCCTACCCCTCACTCTAACACAAACCCTAACCCTAATGCTAACCCTGAGCCTCACCCTCACCCTAACCCTCACCCTAATCCTTACCCTCACCCTCTCCCTCACCCTTACCTTAAACCTACCCATCAGCCTAACACTCACCTTAAACCTTAATCTCAGTATAAACCTAACACTAACCCTAATCCTGACACTAACCCTAAACCTAAACCTAACACTAATCCTCACTTTAACTGTCAACCAAATCCAAACATTGACCCTAACCCTCGCCCTAACGCTAACACTAAACCTAAACCTCACCCTCTCTAACCCTCACTGTCACCCTAACCCTCAACGTCACCCTAACCCTCACCGTAATCCTAACCCTCACCCTAAACCTCACCCTAACCCTTACACTCACCATAAAATTAACCCTAATCCATACCCTAACCCGAACCCGAACCCGAAACCTCACCCTCACACTCACCCTAACTGTAACCCTAACACTCACCCCAACCATAAACCTCATCCTAACCCTAACCGGAACTCTAACCCTATACCTCTCCCTAACCCTAAGGCTAAACCTTACACTAACTCTTACACTCATCCTAATCCTCACCCTAACCCTTTTCCTCACACTAATCCTAATCCTAACCCTCACACTAATCCTAACCCTCAACCTAACCCACACCGTCACCCTAACCCTCACCCTAACCCTAACCCTCACCTACAACCTAACCCTCACCCTCACCCTCACTCTCACCCTCAGCCTAACCCTAACCCTAATCCTAACCCTAACCCTCAGCCTAACTCTAACCCTAACCCTCACCTTAACCCTAACCCTCACCTTCAACCTCACCCTCAGCCTAATCCTCACCCTAAACCTAACCGTAACCCTTTCCTAACTTAAAACCCCACCCTCACCCTAACCCTCACCCTAACCCTCGCCCTCAGCCTAGCCCTCACTCTAAGCCTAACCCTAACCCAACCCTCAGCATCAACCTCATCCTCAACCTCAGCCTCACCTTAACACTAAACCTAATCCTATACTTAACCATCACCCTCACCCTCACTCTAACCCTAACCATAAACCTAATGCTAACACTAAACATCACCCTCACCTTAACCCTAATCCTAACCCTCAACCTAATCCTAACACTAACCCTAATGCTACACCTAACCCTAACCATCACACTAAGACTAATGCTAACCCTAATACTCAACCTCACCCTAAACCTCACCCTAAATCTTACCCTCATCCTAACCCTCACCCTAACCCTAAACCTTAACCAAACCCTCACCCAAACTCTCACCCTAACCCTTACACTAACCCTATCCCTCACCCTAACCCTAAGCCTCACCCTAACCCTCACCCTCAACCTAACCCTAATGCTAACCCGAACCCAAACCCTTACCCTAACCCTCACCCTAACCCTAACCCTCACCCTCAAAATAACTCTCACTATAACCCTTACCCTCACCCTAACCCTAAGCCTAACATTAACACTAAAACTCACCCTAAACCTCACCCTAACATCAACCCTCAAACTCACCCTAACCCTCACCCTAACCCTTGCCCTCACCCTAACCGTAACCCTAACCCTAAGCCTCACACTAACCCTAACTCTAACCCTCAGCCTAACCCTCATCCTAACCCTAACCCTAACCCTAAACCTAACCCTCATCCTCAGCCTCACCCTAACCATAACCCTAACTCTAATCTTCATGCTAACCCTCACCCTCATTCTCACCCTAATCCAAACCCTAACCATAACCCTGACAATAACACTAACCCTAAACCTAAACCTAAACCTCACCCTCACCCTCACCCTCACCCTCACCCTAACCGGAACCCTAATCCTAACTCTCACCCTCAACCTCACCCTCAACCTCACCCTGACCCTCAAACTCACCCTCACCCTAACCCTCTGTCTAACACTAACACTCACCCTAACCCTCACCCTCACCCTCAACCTCACCCTCTCGCTCAGCCTAACCCTTACACTAACCCTAATCCTAACCCTAAGCCTTACCCTCACCCTAAACCTAATCCTAACCGTCACACTCACACTCACCCTCACCCTAACCCTAACCCTCACGCTGAACCTCACTCTCACCCTAACCCTCACTGACACCCTAAAAATCAACCTAACCCTAACCCTCACCCTAACCCTATCCCTAAGCCTCACACTCACCCTAACCTTAACCCTAACCCTAACCCTAACCCTAACCCTAACCCTGCCCCTTACCCTAACCCTCATCCTAACCCTAACCCTAACCCTAACCTTCACCCTAACACTAACCCTAACGGTATCCCTAACCCTCAAAAACTCACTAACCCTGAACCTCAACCTCATCCTATGGCTAACGCTAACCCTAATCCTAACCTTCACACTCACCCTCACTCTCACTGTAACTCTAACCCCCACCCTAACCGAAAACCTCACCCTCACCCTCACCCTAACCCACACCCTCACCCTCACCCTAACCCTAACACTAAACCCTCACCCTAAGTCTCACCCTAACCCTAATGCTAACCCTAACCTTAACCTTCACCCTAACCCTAACCCTCACCCGCCTCACTCTCACATTCACCCTCACCCTAAACATCACCCTAACCATAAGCCTCACCCTAAACCTAACCCTAAGAGTCACCCTAACCCTAACCCTCAACCTCACCTTCACACTCACCCTAACCCTCACCCTCACCGTAGCCCTCACCCTAAACATAAACCTAACCTTAACCCAGACACTAAGCCTCACCCTCACCCTCAAACTAACCCTAACCATAACCCTAACCCTCACCCTAACCTTAACCCGAATCCTAAATCTAACCCTCACTGTCACCATCACCTTCAACCTAACCCTCAACCTCAAACTCACCTTCACCCTAACACTCAAACTAACCCAAACCCTCACTGTAACCCTAAACTTCTCCCTAAACATAACCCTACCCCTCATCCTAACCCGAACCCTAAACCTAACCCTCACCCTAACCCTAATCCTAAATCTCACCCTCTCGCTAACCCTCAATGTCACCCTATCCCTCACCCTAAACCTAACCCTAACCCACACAAGAACCCTCAACCTCACCCAAACCCTCCCCCTCACCCGAACCCGAATAATCACCTTTACCCTTAGCCTCACCCTAACCCTCACCCTAACCTTAACACTCAACCTAAGCCTCACTCTCACCCTAATCCTCACCCTAACCCTAACCCTAACCCTTACCTAACCAAAACCCTCACCCTCACCGTCACACTCACTCTAACCCTCACACTCACCATAGCCTTCACCCTAAACCTAAACCTCACCCTAACCATAACCCTAAGCCTCACCCTCACCCTCACCCTAACCCTAACCATAACCCTAACGCTAATCCTAAATCTAACCCTCAACATCACCCTCATCCTAAATCTAACCATAAACCTAACCCTAACCCAGAACCTCACCCTCACACTAAACCTAATCCTCACCCTATCCCTAACCCTAACCCTAACCTACACCCTAACCCTCACCCTCAACCTAACCCTAATGTTAACCCGAACCCAAACCCTCACCCTAACGCTCACCCTAAACCTTACCCTAACCCTAACCCTAACGCTCACCCTCACAATAACTCTCACTATAACTCTTACCCTCACCCTAACCCTAACCCTTACATTAATCCTAAAACTCACCCTAAACCTCACCTTAACCCTAACCCTCAAACTCAATCTAACCCTCACCCTAAACCTTACTCTCACCATAACCGTAACCGTAACCCTCACACTAACCCTAACTCTAACCCTCATCCTATCCCTCATCCTAAACCTAACCCCAAACCTAATCCTAACCCTAACCCTCACCCTCACCCTCACCCTAACCCTAACCCTAACCCTAACCCTAACCTCACCTTCACCCTAAACTTAACCCTAACCATCACCCTCACACTCACCCTTATGCTAACCCCAACCCTAAGCCTTACCCTAACCCTAACCCTCACCCTAAACCTAACCCTAACCATAACCCTCACCGTCACCCTCATCCTAACCCTAATCCTAACCCTAATCCTACCCGTCACCCTAACTATAAACCTTACACTAACCCTAACTCTAACCCTAAACCTCACGCTAACCCTAACCCTAACCCTCACCATCACCCTAACCCTCACCCTCACCGTAACCCTAACACTTGCCCTATACATAAACCTCAGCCATAACCTAACCCTCACCCTAACCCTAACCCTAAAGCTCACCCTAACCCTCACCCTCCTTCTCACCCTCACCCTAACCCTCACCCTCACCCTGATCCTCACACTAAAACTAACCCTAATCCTAACCCTAAGCCTCACCCTAACCCTCACCCTATCCTTAACCATAATTATAATCCTAATCCTAACTCTAACCCTCCTGCCACCCTCACTATAATTCTAACCCAAACCCTAACCCTCACCCTCACTCTCACCTAACTCTAACCCTAACCCTAATCTTAATTCTAACCCTCACCATCACCCTAACCCTAAATGTAACCCTAACCCTAATCCTAACTCAGACCCTCATCCTCACACTAACCCTAACCCTCACCCTCACCCTAACACTAAACCTAACACTCAACCCTCACCCTAAGCCTCACCCTAACCCTAATGCTAATCCTAACCCTCACCCTCATCCTAGTGCTCAACCTAACCGTAACTCTAACCCTAAAACTAAAACTTCACCTTCACCCTCAACCTCACCCTCAACCTCAGCCTAAACCTAACCCTAACTCTAATACTAACCCTAAACCTAACCCTAACCCTTTCTCTAACCCTAAACCTAGCCCTCACTCTCACTCATACCCTCAACCTCAGCTAACTGTAACCCTAACCCTAATCCTAAACCTAACCCTCACACTCACATTCACCCTAACCCTAACCCAAACCCTCACCCTCGCCCTAAGGCTAACCCTAACCCTCACCTCACCCACACCGTAAACCTTAACCTCACCCTAACCCTAACCCTAACCCTAACCCTAAAACTACCCCTCAGGCTAACCCTAACCTTCATGCTCAACCCAACCCTGTGCTAACACAAATGCTCATTCTCAACCTAAGCCTTAGCCTAAACCTTACCCTCACAATAACCTATCCCTCACCCTCTCCCTAACCCTCACCCTACCCCTTCTCACCCTAAGCCAAACCCTAACCCTAGCCCTAAACTTCACCCTAATCCTCACCCTAACCATCACCCTAACCCTAACCCTAACCCTCAACCTAACCCTCACCCTAAGCCTAAACCTAACCCTAACACTCACCCTCAACCTGAATGTCAATAAAACCCTTACCCTCACGCTAATCCTAACCATAACCCTAACCCTAACCCTCACCGTAACCCTAACCCTCACCCGCACCCTCACTCTCACCTTCACCGTCACACTAAACATCACCCTAACCCTAACCCTAACCCTAACCCTAACCCTAACACTCACCCTAACCATAACACTCAACTTAAACCTCACCCCCACCCTAATCCTCACCCTAAATCTAACCTCAACCTTTCCTAAACAAAAACATCACCCTCACCCTAAACCTAACCCTAACCTAAAACTTCACACTCACACTCACCCTCAGCCTCAGCCTCACCCTAACACTAAACCTAATCCTAACCCTAAACCTGACCCTTACCCTCACTCTAACCCTAACACTAACCTGCACCCTAACCCCAACCCTAACAATCATCCTAACCCTAACCCCAATGCTAATCCTAACGCTCACCCTTAACCTAACCCTGACCCTAACCCTTACACTTAACCTAACCCTCACTCTCACCCTAACCCTAACCCTTACCCTCACCATTACCCTATCCCTCACCATCAAACTAACCCTCACCCTAATCCTTACGCTCAACCTAACCCTCACCCAACCCTAACAAGAACCCTAACCCCCATCCTAACCCTCACCCTAACACTAACGCTAACCCTAACCCTCAGTCTCAACCTAACACTCACCCTAAACCTTATCCTCACACTAACCCAAACCCTAATCATAACCCTCACAGTA
Source organism: Dipodomys merriami (assembly GCF_024711535.1). Lineage (NCBI taxonomy): Eukaryota > Metazoa > Chordata > Mammalia > Rodentia > Heteromyidae > Dipodomys > Dipodomys merriami. Next base: position 169,437 of record NW_027202685.1, read on the forward strand.
AGCCTAACCCTCATCCTAACCCTAAACCTAACTCTCACCCTAACCTTCACCCTAACCCTAAACATAACCCTAACCCTCAACCTAACCCTAACCCTCACCCTCACCCTAATCCTCACCCTAAACCTAACCCTAACCCTAACCCTCACTGTCACCCTGCCACTCACCCTCACCCTCACACTAAACCTCATGCTCAACCTCACCCTCACCCTAACCCTCACCGTCTACCTAAACACCACCCTAACCCTAACCCTCACACTAACCCTAAACTTAACCTAACCTTAAACTTAAACCTAACCCTTACCCTAACCCTAACCCTAAGCCTAACCCTCACCCTAACACTAACCCTAACCCTAAGCCTCACCCTAACCCTTACCCTAACCCTAACCCTTACCATAACCGTAACCCTAATCCTAACCCTTACCCTAAACCTTATTCTAACCTAAACCCTCACCCTAATCCTCACCCTAACCCTTATCCTCAAAATAACCCTAACCTTAATCCTCAGCATCACCCTCACCCTAACCCTAAACCTAAAACTAACGCTCAACCTAAACCTAACCCTTACCCTAACCCTAAAACTAACACTCACACTAACCCTCACCCTAACCCTAACACTAACCCTCACCCTCACCCTCACCCTCACCCTAACCCAAACCCTAACCCTAACTCTCACCCTAAACCTAACCCGAATCCTAACCCTAACCCTCACCATCACCATCACCCTCACCCTAACCATCAACCTCAAACTCACCTTCACCCTAACCCTCAAACTAACACTAACCTTCACCCTAACCCTAACCCTCTCCCTAACCCTAAACCTACACCTCATCCTAAGCCTCACCCTAAACCTAACCCTCACCCTAACCTTAATCCTCACCCTCACCGTCAACCTAATCCTCACCCTAAACTTAACCCTAGCCGACACCCGAACCCTGAACCTCACCTGAACCCTCACGCTCACCCTCACCCTAAACCTCAACCTAAACCTCAGCCTCATGCTAACCCTCACCCTAACCATAACCCTCAACCTAAACCTCACCCTCACCCTAATCCTCACCTACCCTAACCCTAACCCTTACCTAACCAAAACCCTCAACCTCACCCTCACACTCATCCTAACCCTCATCCTCATCGTAGACCTCACCCTAAACCTAAACCTCACCCTAAACCTAACCCTAACCCTCATCCTAAACCTAAACCTAAGCCTCACCCTAACCCTAATCCTAACTCTAACCCTAACCTTCACCCTAAATCAATCCCTTACACTAACCCTAACCCTAACCCTAAAACTCACCCTAACCCTAAACCCTAACCCTAACCCTCACTCTCACCCTAACCCTAACCCTAAACCTAACCCTCAACATAACCCTAACCCTTACCCTTGCCTTAACCGTCACCCTAATCCTAACATTCACCCTAACCCTAACCCTACCCCTTACACTAACCCTCATCCTAACCCTAACCCTAACCCTAACCCTCACCCTAACACTAAACCTAACCATACCCATAACCCTCAAAAACACCCTAACCCTAATGCAAACCCAAACCCTAAACCTCACCCTAACCCTAACCCTAAACCTCACACTAACCCTAACCATCTCTCTAACCCTAAACTTCATCCTATCCCTGACCCTCACCCTAATCCTCACCCTAACCCTAATCTTGACCGTTACCTAACCGAAACGTTCACCCTCACTCTCACCCTCACCCAAACCCTCAACCTCACATTAGACCTCACCATAAACCTTACCCTAAACCTAACAATAACCCTCACACTAACCCTCACCGTCACCCTAAACGTAACCCTAAGCCTTACCCTTACCCTAACCCTAACCCTAACTCTAACCCTCATACTAACCCTAACCCTCATCCTAGTCCTAAATCTCACCCTCACCCTAAACCTCACCCTAATCCTTACCCTCACCCTAACACTAACACTAACTCTAACTCTCAAACTAACCCTAACCCACATCCTAAACCTCACTCTAAAACTTACCCACAACCTAGCCCTAACCCTAACCCTAACCTTAACCCTAATATTAACCCTAACCCTCACCCTAACCCTCAACCTAATCCTAACCCGAACTCTAACCCTAACTATCACATTAAAGCTCACCCTTACCCTAAACCTCAACCTCAACCTAACCCTCACCTTAACCCTTACCCTCAACCTCACCCTAACTCTCACACTAACCCTAACACTCACCCTAAACCTAAAGCTAAACCTAACCCTGACCCTAACCCTAATGCTCACCCTAACCCTCACCCTCACCCTAACCCTCACCCTAACACTTACCCTCACCTTAATTCAAACCCTAAACCTAACCCTACCCCTCACACTAAACCTACAGCTCACCCTAACACTAAACCTAACATTCTCCCTACCCTAACCCTAACCCTCACCCTAATCCTCACCTTAACACTTACATTAACCCTAAACCTAACCCTAACCCTAATCATCACCATATCACTAACACTAAAGCTAACCCTCACCCTCACCCAAACCCTCACCATAACCCTCAACCTAACCCCAACACTCAACCTAACCCTAACACTTACCCTAACCCAAACCCTCACGCTCAACCTAACCCTAACCCTAAACCTAACCATACAACTAACCAAAACCCTCAGCCTAAACCTCACCCTAACCCTAACCCTAAACCTACCCCTCACCCTACCCCTCACCCTAACCCAAACCCTAAACATCACCCTAACCCTAACCCTCACCCTCACCCTCACCATCAACGTAACCATAAACATAACCCTACACCAAAAAATAACCCTAATCCTAACCCTTATCCTAACCCTCACCTTCACCCACACCCTAACCCTAGCCCTCACCCTTAACCTAACCCTCACCCTCAACTTAACCCTAATCCTAACCGTAAAATTTATGCTCACCCTAACACTAACCCTAATACTAAAACTAAGCGTTACACTAACCCTAATCCTCAGCCTAACCCTAACCCTCACCCTAACCCTATCCCTAACCCTAACCCTCACCCTCACCCTAGCCCTCACCCTAACCCTAATCCTAATCCTAACCCTCACCCTAAACCTAACCCTCACCCAGATTCCAAACCTCAATCTCACCGTCACTCTAACCCTAACCCCAAACCTAACACTCACCCTAACCCTCACCCTTAATGTAAACCTAAACCTAACCCTCACCCTAACCCACACCCTTACCATAATCCTTACACTCACCCTAACCCTCACACTTACCCTTACCCTCACACTCTACCTAACCCTCACCCTAACCCTAATTCTCACCCTAACCTTACCCTAACCCTCACAATAACCCTCACACTAATGATAATGCTAACCCTAACACTCACCCTGACCCTAACCCTCACTCTAACCCTTAACATCAACCTAAACCTAAACCTATCCCTAACCCTCAACTTAATCTTTATCCTCAACCTAACACTAAGGCTAACCCTAACACTAAACCTCACACTAAACCTAAACCTCACCCTAGCCCTCATCCTAACCCTAATCCTAACCCTAACCCTCACCCTAAATCTAACCCTCAACCTAACCCTAACCCTCATCCTCACCTAACCCTCACCCTAAACCTAAACCTAACCCTCACCCTAACCTTCACCTTAACCCTAACCCTTACAATAAAACTAAGCCTAATCCTAAACCTAATCCTTACCCTAACCCACACCCTCACCCTCAGCCTCACCCTAACCCTAACTCTAAACCTAAACCTCACACTCAACCTAACCCTAATTCAAACCCTAACCCTAACCCTAAACCTCACCCTAACCATAACCCTCACCCTCACCCTCACTGTAACCCTAACCCGAAACCTAACAATAACCCTAAAACTAAACCTAACCCTCACCCTAACCATGACTCTCACCCTAAACCTAACACTCACCCTAACACTTACCCTCAAGCTTACCCTAAACCTAACTCTAACACTAACCCAAACAGTAACCCTAACTCTCACCCTAACCCTAAACCTCACCCGACCCCTAACCCTCACCCTTACCCTAGCCCTCACCCTAACCCTAATTCAAACCCTAACCCTCACCCTAACCCTAACCCTCATCCTCACCCTAAACCTCACACTAAACATAACCATAATCCTCAATATAACCCTCACCCTCACCCTAACCCTCACCATAACCCTTATCCTAACCCTCACACTAATGGTAACCCTCACCCTGAGGGGAACACTCACACTCAGCCTAACCCTCACTTTAACTCTTACCATCTCGCTCACCCTAACCCTCACCCTAACCCTAACCCTCATCCTAACACTCACCCTAACTCTAATCCTATCCATCAACCTAACACTAACCCTCACCCTCACCCTCACCCTCAGCCTAACCCTAAGCCTAAGCCTGAGCCTAACCCTAATCCTCACCCTCACCCTAGCCCTCACCCTAAAACTAAT